>NC_030386.2:34575278-34875278 GCF_001625215.2 Daucus carota subsp. sativus | reverse complement strand
TTATTTTATATTTTAAAAAATTTCTAAAATCATTTATATCTTGAATTTGAAATATATATCTTAAGTTCTTAAATATATTTAGTAAAATATTTTAATAAACATATATTTAAAAATGTGTGATACAATTTAAAAATATATTATTTATTATGGTCAATAAAATAAAAGATATAAAAACATCTGATAATTAAGTTTAAAATAAACATACAAATATTTTAGATAATCTTATATTTTTTACTTTAATGACTGCTATAAAGACAATTTTATTTTTTCTCTTTTTTTGCTAAGTAAAGAAAATCTTTTGTACACATGTGTCATCTATTCTATACATACATCCAAAGACGTTTCTCAGTTGTATACTTGTATCTCAGTATCCTCACACATTCAACTCCACTTAAATCATTCTTCATTTCTTCCGTTGAACACTAGTATTATACTCTGAATAGCAACCTATACATACAATATACACACACCCAAAATGTCCCGACTTGCTCATCTCAAGCGATCACTAAAACCCTTTTTTCAAAACCCTAGATTGCACTTCACAAAACCCCCAATTTTCAGCAACCCCACCTCAGAAATTCCTCATTTCTTAAACCCTAGAAACCCTTTTGTTTCCCGTGGATTCTCAACAACCCCACCTCTTTCTTCCCCTTCTTCGAGCTCTTCTGATGCAGAGATTCGTAAATACATTGGCTATGCGGCACTGTTACTCTCTTGTGCTGCAGCTACATACTATTCTTTCCCGTTCCCTGAGAATGCCAAGCACAAGAAGGCCCAGATGTTTAGGTACGCTCCGTTGCCTGATGATTTGCATACTGTGTCTAATTGGAGTGGGACCCACGAGGTGCATACGCGGAATTTTGTGCAGCCTGAGAGTGTGAAAGAGTTGGAGAGTGTGGTGAGGGTGGCTAGTGAGAAGAAGCAGAAGATTAGGCCGGTGGGGTCGGGGTTGTCGCCGAATGGGATCGGGTTGACTAGAGCGGGGATGGTGAATTTGGCGTTGTTGGATAAGGTTTTGGAGGTGGATAAGGAGAGGAAGATTGTGAGGGTTCAGGCGGGGATTCGGGTGCAGGAGCTCGTCGATGGGATTAAGGAGTTCGGGATTACTTTGCAGAATTTTGCGTCCATTAGGGAACAGCAGATTGGTGGCATTGTTCAGGTAGACTGAAGTTTCTGAAATGCTGTTTAGCCTTTGATAAATTTATTATCTGTTTCTTTGATTGATGATTGTGATGCTTTTTAAGTATGAATTTACTGTACATAATACCATTATGAAGTGGCAAAGGTTGCAATTTGCATGATTAGAAGACACTAGTTGACTATATATGTAAATATATATGTGGAATGTATCGAAGGTAAGATGTCCAGTGTGGTGCTCTCTGTTTAACTATCTTTTGGAGGATATACTGTCTTGCCTGCATCACTAGAAATTTGGAATCTTAATAGTTTAAATATGATAAGAGTAGCTTACAGTTGATGATCTGAAAGGCATCAGGTTTTGTTGTAACTTGTATGTAGCTTGCAACATCTATAACTGTGTTCAGGCACGGGGCATGCCATGTGTTTATAATAGTTGTCTATATATGTAAATATATCTGTGGAATGTATAGAAGACAGTCCAGTGTGGCCTCAATTTATTTAATTGTCATTCATAGGATATTCTGTTTTTGACCTGCTTTATTAGAAATTTGGAATATCAATATTTAGCTGTCTTACAATAAGAGTAGCGTATACAGTTAAACCTCTTTAAACTAATAACATTGGGATTTGGGACCAACGAAAAATATTATTTACCGAAAGTGAAATACACTATCTACATTATGTCAGGGCCAGAAAAAACTATTACTTTAGTGTGGATATTACGTTATCAATTATTACCTAATCGAGGTTCAACTGTAGTTGATGGCCTGAAAGGCATTAGGTTATGTTTTATATAGCTCGGAACATCAAGAAATGTGTTTAGGCATGGGCTAATTGATTTTTTTATATAAAATCGTTTTTAACTTTAAAAAACGTCCATCTCTTTAGGATAAGCTAACTTACTAAAAATGGTGCCTGGCACTGCATGGTATATGAGCACCACATTTCGGACGGAAACTCTACATGCTGATGAAATACTTTCCTGCCAGTAGCATAATATATAAATATGATGGTTGATAAGAAGCACATTTCTAAGTGAGCCAATACATCAAGGTTTGAACGTCAATTATATCAGTCAAAATCAAGTAATAAGTAGTGAAAAATGGCACATGTACATATCAATAAGTGTGTCATGTGCTCAACTTCTGCTTGATGGAGTGTGTACTTTGCCGTTGAAGACACAAACTTTGCTATTTCTACAGTCTGTCAGTCATAAAATGTGTACTTTTCTTTGAGTTGTAAATCAGGAGAGTTGTGTGATTTTGGGAGAAAGGTTTAAAGACAATCATTGGTTATTACTCTAACAGTTGACAACAGAAATACGTGTCTGCATTATTTGTGATCCCCTCAAGAGATCAATAACTGTTGATCTTGTCGTATATCGTAAACAGTTAGTGTTAACATTGCAGGGCTGCTAAGTTATTCTTTCTATAGAACTATTTCAGTGCTATTCCACATAAAGAAAAAAGTGCCTGAGATGTACATTCATTCACATATTAGATGTGTGCCTGTCTTCAATTTTGCTGTTTTGGGGGACATTAAGTAACTCTCAACAATCTTACTCAGTGCGAATTTTTAATTCATAACAAAATTTGTAACATTTTAATCATTGCTATTCAGTTCTACATACATATGTTCTTACCCATATTACAGCTCCTCTTTTGGATTAATCATATTTAGGTTGGTGCACATGGCACTGGAGCAAGGTTGCCTCCCATTGATGAGCAGGTTATTAGCATGAAGTTGGTTACACCTGGTAAAGGAACTATAGAGGTTTCAAGAGAGAAAGATCCCGAGCTTTTTTATCTAGCTCGGTGTGGACTTGGGGGCCTTGGTGTCGTTTCAGAAGTCACTCTGCAGTGTGTTGAGAGGCAGGAACTTGTTGAGCATACCTATGTCTCAAATATTAAAGATATAAAGAAAAACCACAAGTATATACATTCACTTTCTATGTCCTTTACAAATATATTCCTTCATAATTCGCATGGAGCAGAAGGCATATCATCTCATTCTTTAGTTAATTATTCTGGTCTTAATACTAGGAGAAACTATATTTCCAGTTTCCACGAACCAATGTAAAATGTGCAGTTGTATGCAAAGAGTAATTTTTTTGGATACTTGAACAATTTTAACCCTTGATAACCCCCCAAGGCCACAGTTTTATTATTATTATCACTCAGTTCTATTATTATAAATATTTTTATAAATTATTATACATTGAACGGTGCTTATCTACCATTCATGGTATGAATTAAGACAACTTGAGGACATGCTTATGAGTGGCAGAGTGACCACTGGAATAATGTATAAATGCAAACAGGCTCATTTCTGTAGTATATGGTTCATGAAAAATTATTAATCATTGCATCTAATTGTGCAATCCACATCAAATTAAAAGGCTACTACTACTAATTTTTGGATATCATTGTTACCTTTTTTGGAACCTGTACTTTTTATGGTTGTTATTTACTTGTCCTTCCACTGCAACAATTGCTTGTCAGCTTTGCACTTATTGATCAATATTCTATTTTTCTTTCAAATTCTTGAATATAAACTGTTTCTTTCCTTCCTGTAGGAAATTGCTGTCTGACAACAAGCATGTGAAGTATCTCTACATACCATATACTGACACGGTTGTCGTTGTGAGGTGTAATCCCGTATCAAAGTGGAAAGGTGCACCAAATTTTAAACCAAAATATAGCAAGGATGAAGCCATGAAGCAAATTCGTGATCTTTACCATGAGTCAATTAAGAAGTACAGGTACATCACTATATCATATTTTCTGGTGGAATGTGTCACATACGGAAACATCGAAACAGTATTCATCATTTGTAATATGTGATTGTTTTATTTATTGATTTTTTTATAATATTGGCAGTTATATGTTATTAAAACTGCTTGAAGTATTCATTCGTGATTTTTTTTATAAAACTGCTTGAAGTATTCATTTTTAGTGCTTATTTATTTATTATTATTATTATTATTATTATTTTGTTGTTATGTTATTATTATTGTTATAATTGTTGTTTTTGTTGTTATTATTACTATTGCTATAATCATAATTATTATTTATACTCTACATATGTTTTATTTGTAGAAGAGTTGTCACCATAATTATGCTGTTGCGTACAACATAATGTCTTTTGTATATTTTTAAGTTTTAAGAATAATTTTTCATTTCTGGTATGTTCACTTGCCGTCCAATATCTTTTTTTTGCCTATATTATGTAGTCTGTTTATAAGTTTGCCATGCAAATTGATTACAGTAAAATGATTACTTTTTATTAATTATTATCATTTGCAGAGGTGAAGAACAAGAAATTAGTGAGTTTACATTTACAGAGTTGAGAGATAAGTTACTTGCACTGGATCCTCTGAACAAAGACCATGTCATAAAGGTCAATCAAGCTGAGGCAGAATTCTGGAGGAGGTCAGAGGGATACAGATTAGGCTGGAGTGATGAGATTCTGGGCTTTGATTGTGGTGGCCAACAATGGGTATCAGAGACCTGTTTTCCTGCTGGAACCCTAGCTAAACCAAACATGAAAGATATCCAATACATAGAAGAAGTGTTGCAGCTCATTGAAAAGGAACAAGTGCCTGCACCTGCACCAATAGAGCAGAGATGGACAACTTCTAGTAAGAGCCTCATGAGTCCAGCTTACAGCTCAGCAGAGGATGATATTTTCTCATGGGTAACTTTCAGTCTCTAGAAATTATTTGACCAAAATTGAAAGATATTAATCAGCTAATTGACGTCGGATGAATGTAATTTATAACCCTAGCCAAAAAAGATCTATCTTCATGTGCCATGTCAAAACCATAAACTTTGCCCATTCTCTGATGCTAAGAGTAGTATTAAGACTTTGTTAGTGGGTGGCAAGACTTACTTAATATATTATGCTTTAAAGCTCATCCGTTGGCCTGGATCGGAGGGCTAAAAAGGCTCACAATTTTTTAAAGCCTGTCATGGTCAAAGTCGAAGCATGGCCTGGACTCAAAAAGCCTGTCATGGTCAAAGTCGAAACATAGATTAATAAATTTTAAATCAGCAAAAGAAAGTGGAGGGAATGAAGGCTGGAATAGGCTTCCATTGTTTAATTTCACAATTAACATTACGTCTTTTTCGTTTTTACATATTGCTTTGATTAACATGAATCTAGTTTGAGGTGATTAGTGTGTTTGGTTTACAACTAGGAGCTTCTTGTAATTTGTCAACATTTTATGTACATCTCTCAATTTTTGTTCAGGTTGGCATAATCATGTATCTTCCTACAACGGATCCACGACAGAGAAAGGAGATAACAGAGGAATTTTTTCATTATAGGCATATGACCCAAACCCAGTTATGGGATCAGTATTCAGCATATGAACACTGGGCAAAGATTGAGGTACTGATACTTCGTGATATCCTGGTTTTACGAAATCTAAAATTTAGTGCAATTTTCGGAACAAGGTTAGAGGAACAAACAGGTTCTTGTTTTGGAAGCCCCAGGAAGCCAATAAGCACCCTCAGAATTCCTTGAGACTATACTCATGGAAAGATAATTTAAATAAACGTCTTTACTGAATGACTTTCCAATTGAATATGAAAACATTTAGAGTTTTTCTAAACAATGGCGCAATGGGTAATCGGTATACACTTATACTCATAAATCATAAAATGGCCCTAATAATAGCCCTGAAAACTTCCTTGATTTAAGTGTATAATATGTTTATATGTATAGATCAGGCTCAGATGAGAACAAGAGAATTGTGAGAAACTAATGTTTTGCACTGTGTTCAAGTGCTGAACATTACTGAGCATCATAGGTAAAAGTGCAGAACATTTGGTTCTTCAGTTTGTTTATCTTAAGCATAGTTCTCATGAGAGCCAGACCTTGTGTAATATTCGGTTATAAATTCCTTAATAATTATCTGATTTCTTTATACAGTTTCTTTCAATTGAAGTTAAGTTATATTTCAGTCAAACAAGATGATATATATCCTGTATTAAAACTTGCTCAAAAGGATTATAGCAATATAATATTGCTGTATTAATCTCTAGTTTTTGTATCGTACTTAAGGTTGTCAATGCAGACAGTATTGTAGCTAAATCAAGTTTCTCTGCATATTATATTTTTGAAATTTACCTGCAAAGTCTTGCATATTGCTTACTGGACACCCTGTTTGCAGGTACCAAAGGACAAAGATGAGCTTGCAGCTCTACAATCAAGGTTAAGGAAGCGATTTCCTGTAGATGCTTATAATAAAGCTCGAAGGGAATTGGATCCGAACAGTGTCCTTTCTAATAATATGCTGGAGAAGTTGTTCCCCTTGGGAAATCCAATTTGATCAGGTTCTCTTGGTCCAGTTTCTTATTTTTGTATCACTGTAGTGAAGGTCACAATTTTTCTTTTGGAAATTATTAAATTGGTTTGGTGTTCACCACCAAAAAATGATATGAAGTCTGAAAATATGCTGCATAAGAAACTCTGCATCACATACCAAAGCCTTTATGATTTATATCAATAATTCTTCATTTTCCTTGGTTTATATTTTTTGTAAAAGAAATAGAGTTCACTCGTCAATTTGAGTATGTGTGTTCTGGGAATTATGAGACTCTGAACCTGTTTTGGTTAGATTTTGGTTTTATAGTTTTTGCGTTAAAATGGGTTGACAAGATACTTTTTTTTCAAGTTAAAAGGATTTGGCAGTTTACATTTTCTTTGCATCACTGAAACTCTGGGAAGTGCTCTAGTGCGAGACTTATGGTTCATTAACTAAAAAGATTTGAATAATTTTAATACACTTGAACAGAATAAACTTTCTGCACATACCCTCGAGGAAATAAAAGCAAGTCTGTATTATTGTACATTAAAAACACAATATAAACCTCACGACGGTCTTACTATACTATTATAATTACGTAATCACACAAAACTTAGAATATCATTATAGTTACAATACTGGTCTTGCCATTCGTAGCCATCTCTCTCAGAAACAAGTTTCACAGAGCCAACAGCAACACAGGGCAAAAAGGCTGCAAGTGATAAAAGGAATTTTGTTAAGAAACAAGCTTTGCTATCATAAAATTACAGTGATAGAGCATGTAGCGGAAAGTGTAGATCTAGTGAAGTTTACCATCCTTCAATGAAGCCTCTGTCCCCTTTCTTTTTTGTTTCCGTGGAATACTTGTTCCCAGCTGGTGGGTTCTCACTTGGATAACCTAGTAATCAAATTTATGAACAAGGAGTCAGTATCTTGATGCTAGTAAAATTTGTTCAAATTATATAAAATACGTCTACACAATTGTGGGGCGGGGTTGAAACCTGGAGGAGGCTGGTTCTGTTTTTCTTGATCCTTCATGGTGGAATAGGAAGACGATGCTTTATATCTTTACTTGTCTGCACGGAGGATTGTCTAGTATTTATATACACAAACACACTTAAATTTCAACCACCTTTTTGTATGAATAAAAGCAACTTTATGAATCCTAGCAATTGAGTTGACAAGAAGCCGAAATAAGCTTATCGAAAGTAACTTTGAATATTATTATTTTGATAGAATGCACAACTGTTCTCATTGCTTTGTGAGTTATTGATTCTTTTCTTGAAGAGGAGAAGAGAATAAAGCTAAGGGAAAGGAAATATAATGCAAAAGATTAGGGGAATAATCCCAGAGTTGAAATAGAACCCGAGCTGTCTTACTTTAGCTTTAGATGAAGGAATATATGCTTTTGATCTTTCATTTACAATCTTGAGGTGTCTAATTGAGAATATTGAATTTATGCCTTAAGTTCTAGTTTGTGAGCTTTATAATCATTTTAGTTATAACAATTTTTAAACAATATATATTCTTTATAAAAACATTATTCTTTCCTGGTATTTAAAAAAATTATTATCAATAAATTTAACCATGTGGACAACAAATCCTAGTTACAATATTGTTACTACGAATAGTGGACATGGTGCATGTGGGAATCTTAATCCACAATTTTCCTTTCAATTTGTGTTTCTGCTATGCTGGGCTTTACTCGGGCTTTAGCCTTTACTGCCAGTTTTCTGATGTTCTCCCCTTAAAGGGCCATATGTGTGCGGACTGTGGGCCTCAACCAAACATAAGCGAGACCTGTTGCTCACAATAGGATTACTAATGCTTCTAAGTTCTGTTGGGCATTAGTTTTGGGCTTTTATAAATGGATTTCAATGCAGACTTATGTTTCAATTTATTTTTTTTGCTAAACAAGTAAATCAAAACTTTCCTGTGTATAGAGGGGCACCTCATCCTTACGAGCCCAAGGCAGGAAATATATTACCCTTAGAGCAGATAATTTTCCTCTGGACAAACTGTATAAGATACAGAGTAAATATTTAAATAGAAACTCCTGGAAATGGCAACATTATATCGAGCCTATTTGTATCGGTTTTAAGTCACGAATTTAAAGTTGTTTTTGAACTTAAAAATGTATGTTTGCGTAAGAAATCAGAATTAAGCCAGATTTTAGTTTAAGATATTTTTTTCCGTGACTTGTTTCTTTTTAACTCACTTTAATAAAATTTACTTATAAATCATAAGTTTCCCGTAAATCATTTTTATTTTTATTATTATATTTTTAATAACTCATAAATCAAAATCACCCAAACAGACATTTTAAACTCCGGGCTTTTCACCTTAAATCATATGTCATAATTTTAAACTCAATCAAACGGCTCATCACCGGGTCCTGTTATTTAAGAAACCGAAGAAGATTATATTCTAGAGTTCGTCCAAGCTGGCTGCTCTAGTGTAAGGCTGTGTCTTCAACTCATACTCCCTCCGTCCCCCTCAATTGTTTACATTGGGGGGGACACGGAGACCAAGACAATGTATGAAAAATGAGTAAAGTTGGATGAAAAGTGGGTAAAGTGGTGGGACCTATCAATATTTAATAATTGATTTGAGATAGTGGAGGAAAGTAGTGGGTGTAATAGTAGTTTTTATTGTTAAATATGAGATAGTGGGGGTAGATAGTGGGTGTAATGATGAGAAAAACTTACTATTTATAGTAACGTAAAGAAATGAGAGGGACATCCCAAAATAGTAACCGTAAAGAAATGAGAGGGACAGAGGGAGTAATAAAACGAACAACAAAACTGGGAAGATTTGACATGAGATTAGCTGAGCTGACATATCAATCAACAATCAAATCAAGCAATATGATATCTGAGCCTGATGGAGCTGTTACCATATTTAAACCTAACGAACTAACTGCAGACAGTAAATAAGTTGAAACAGTCGAACCCCAATAGAGCTGACAAGGCCTGTTCGAAGTTATACAAACTTGTGCAACATCTCCAAACACACGGTGTACAAATATTGTCTGCATAATAAGATGGTGAGTTAAAATACAAGTGGTGTGGAGAATAGAACGAGGTAGCAGGATTGATACATGCAAGTGTGGGGGCAGTAAGTATTGAATGGTAGTAAAGTAATGAGTGAGACTTGCGATATCTCTGTCACAGCTGAGCTGATAAGTTGCTGTGGCTTTAGCAGAAGCAGCAGCTAAGCTCTTGTTCGATCAACCGTTGATTAATCAACCTCAGTACATGCATGTTATGATGTTACCAGGGCAGTACTTGAAGTATATAATTCACCACTTTGAATTTGGACTATGTTTATATCCATCATGACACGGTGGACTATGTGTGTTTACCGTACTTGCAACCCTTGTGATGCTCAATTTTGTGTGTTAAATGTACTTGTCAATTGTAATTCTAGTGTTTAGCCTTTTCTGTACTCCCCAAATTCTTATGTTGACCATTCATAAATTCTCAAGTACTCGCGCATTTCATTAAATTTTCACCGCTTTCACATAGCAAACAACTTGTAGCAGACTCAGTTTCTTGTTTACACTTGAGAGAATCTGGGTCTTGCTACATGCAACAGACCAAACTTCATCAGAGTCTCCAAATTATATATGGTACTGCATAATGTCTTTCTGCATGTTATAAATTATAATTTGGATAATTGATTGGCTTTAATTCTTAATGTGGAATCCAATGGAGTCGGAGAGCATACTAGAAGTATTACCCTGGTCCAAATCACCCAACTCGGTCTCAAAGTTTACAGTTAGGAAAAGAGCCATCTTGTAAAGTACTGTACTTCGTACAATTTTTTCTTTTCGGACGGGTGAAGCATAATATATACTTATATATTTGTGTTGCCCTAATGGAATTTGGACCATATTTTCCTCCTAAAATAGTAATATTTTTCACAATAAGTTTAAAAATGTTTTACAAAATTATTTTTGGTTAAAAATTCAATTTTGATACGCTAAAATAGTATATCTGCAGAAAAAAAATTATTTGACCCTACCGAGTTGCATGAATAATTAAACCCTTTTATAATTTAGCTAATGATTATACATCAATTCTAAAATTATACATTAGAGCATCTCCAACGGCGTTGGCTATAATCGTTAGCTAAATTGCATCCGTAAGACATTATGTAAAATTTGCCGAACTTGTAAGACATTGTACTTCAATGGCATTGGCTATATTGGTTGGCTATAATTTAAAAATAGTATGTTATTAATATTTTAGTTTGTTAAAATAGAATAAATCAGTTCAATATGGTAATAAATGATGTGCAATCATCCTACAGATTTCTTACAGACCTGTAGAGGTTCGACAAATATAATCATCCACAGGAGGTTGGCTAAAAATATAGACAACGGGTTCACGTGGTTGGAGTGTGATTTTTTCAACATGTTGGTTATATTTTTTATATTTGGTATGACAACTCAATTTTTAGCCAAGGGTTTTATATGGTTGGAGATGCTCTTAGACTGTTATTTTTTATCTTATTTTGGTTGGGTACCAACAGTTTGAAATAAATCAACATGTAACAGTTTAGAAGGTCCCTCTGGGGAGCAGCTGCAAGCTTTTGTCGAATAGACCCACAAGAGGATGAACTGTCAAATCTGTGCTCAGTCGTGTATTTCTTTTATCAAATTCGTACTGATATTATTAAATTTCTCTTTATATTCTACATATATTTGCATTGTCCATTTGTCCCGGTTCCTGCACGCCACAGAAACAGTTGATGACTTGATGCATGGCTTACTCCCTCCGTCCCGGTCAATAGTATACATTGGGGGACGGGGGCGCGGCACCGACTTTAATGCTTCAATGTAGTATAGTTCTGTAAATTATTTTTAAGATTTTTTTTTTTGTATAAAAGTATAACATTTATACTTTTATACAAAAAAAGAAAATCTTAAAAATAAGTTGTAGAACTATGTTTTATAAGAGCCTTAAAAAGCGTGTCGAGCAGTGAAAAAGAAACGTATACAATTGACTGGGACAGAGGGAGTATTAAACAATGCCCCAGTGGCTCAGACAAGTATATAATATGGACACTGCAAGCTTTGTACCCAGTTTTATGTTCAATGTAGTCGTGCTGGACATACACATATAAACTAGGTTCCCTCTCTTCATGTATCTATGCTGAATAACACTCAATTCTCCGTATTAGATCGATCCGAAAATCAATGGTTTAAATTGATCCGAGTCGAGTCGACCTTTCTGTATGTTTGACTGAGAAAGATGCGACCTAATTGTGCCTGAAATTAATGAAGACGAATCAAAATCATCCAAATCACATTTTGAGATTAAACGTTTCTATAGTTTTTGCCACATTGCAATCAATGTGGTAGTATACCATATACTATATGTTTGAATGAATAGGAAAGCTATCTGTCATTTTAACTTAATCTTTTGCTTTATGTTTACCCTTTTACCTCTAAAGTGGACAGACAACGACAGCCGTAAACACGGAGTAAAAGAAAAAGAAGCTATTACGTAGTTGATTATTAATTTCTCCTTGTATCTGCTGAAAGCATATCCTAGTTTCCAGTATAAAATTATTACTCCCTCCGTCCCCCTCAATTGTTTACATTGGAGGGGGACACGGAGACCAAGACAATGTATGGAAAATGAGTAAAGTTAGATGAAAAGTGGGTAAAGTGGTGGGACCTATCAATATTTAATAATAGATTTGAGATAGTGGAGGAAAGTAGTGGGTGTAATAGTAGTTTTTATTGTTAAATATGAGATAGTGGGGGAAGATAGTGTGTGTAATGATGAGAAAAACTTGCTATTTATAGTAACGTAAAGAAATGAGAGGGACATCCCAAAATAGTAACTGTAAAGAAATGAGAGGGACAGAGGGAGTACAGTTTTATAAGCAAATGTTGAGAAAGTTAAACTGAGAAATGTTTGATTATCTACACGAGGTCTTATCAATCTGTGAGACAGACTTTAGGTTAGCCTAATAATCGCATCTACATCCTTTGCAAAAGACGTACGCTGTTAGACTGCTGGTTTTTGAGTTTTCATCTGTCTGAATTGTGAAGTACAGCTCATCTTCATAGCTACTCGCATAGCCTAGTACATTATCCTAGCTAGCTTTATTATTATCTGGTACCCAAGTTCAGTAAACTGATGATAATAACCGAATCCAACCACTGACTTCTCTCTGCGTCTTTATGCTTTACGATTACATAACCCCAAAACTCATCCGGAATACAACCAGTTCACATGAGTTTAATTAATCAGCTATGACTCGGACGTGCTCCCTCCATCCCATCTAAATGGGTTTAAGAAAACAAGTTTAGTAACGTGAAAATGTGAGAAAAGTGAGGATAGTGATGAGACCGGTTGATATTCTACTCCGATGCTTTTTATTTTTCTTTGAAAAGAGAGAATTATAGATTGCTAGGGTTCATGCCTGTAAATATTCTATAATCTGTAGAATTAGAACAACTCTTGGGGAATAATATTAGTATTCAGGGAACTACTGCTTATAAAGTACACCTTCCCTTACTTCTATCTATTAACAATTTTTATCTATTACTTGATACATATATTAAGACATATAAGTAATATATAAATTTATAATTAATTTCTCAGTTTTTTTTCTGAAATAAGGTTCGAAAAGAAAAAACTAAAATAATTTATAAAACAATACTACAACAGAGTCTTACTAAATCTTAATCCAAAATCTTAACAACCTAAAGAGATCGACCGAGTAATTTCATATAACTGATGACGTTACTGTATGATACAGTAAAAAGAAAGAGCGTAACTGAAGTATTCAAAAGAGCTAGCTAGCTCGTCAGATATATATACAGTTTGATTTTGTGCAGTTGTGCGACAAAGTATGGGGAGCCAAAAAGAGAGGTGTTTTGGACCTGATAAAAGATCGACACAATTGACCTCCATGTGTTGTGTAATCTCCTTTTACATAAAAGAAATAGTACTTCTGGTTGCGGTTGATGTGACCCGACTTATCCTTGTATTTGGATCCAAACTTATTTAAATACATACAATAATAATGATAATAATATGCTTAAAGCTGAAACCCCTGATCCCAGACTAGCTAGGTGATTCATGCGATGCGAGTACACGTAAGAGGAAATATGGACGAGGACATCGAGATGGAATTTATTTTCTGCTGTTACCTCAATTCTTTATCTAAAAAACACTTAAACCTTTATTCATAAAAAAATAAAATAATTTATAAAATTATATTTTATAAAATATTAAAATATATATGCAAAAGAGTCAGAGAAACGAATGGAGTAATTGATTAATAGACTCATGTTCTACGGATCATAAATTTGATCATCACACATCTAATTTTTTTAAAAAAAGTTGGATAATATTTATTAAATTATAGAGACGCTCTATTTATGACACAGTTTAGTACTAGAATGTTGAAAATTATTACAACAAAAATATAACATTAAAAATATAAAATATTTATAAAATAATATAAAATAACTACTTTATATTTTTAGAAAAAAATAATTGTTATCACTTTTCTCGTCCGAATAATAATTCATACGCACGACGTTGATTGCTGGTACGTGACAACAATAGTCCACGCGCATAATGGAAGACTACTTTTTTATTGACAAGTGGGGAGACTATCAACCTAGCGAAAATATATTTTTTCCCAAATAGTCAATAACGGATTATATTAATCAACTATTGTGTACGCAACTACGCATGCATACTGCACATTGCATTGCAGTATTGTAGTTGTATTAACATTGATACTCCCTCCCCTCCGTCCCCCTCAATTGTTTACATTGGAGGGGGACACGGAGACCAAGACAATGTATGAAAAATGAGTAAAGTTAGATGAAAAGTGGGTAAAGTGGTGGGACCTATCAATATTTAATAATAGATTTGAGATAGTGGAGGAAAGTAGTGGGTGTAATAGTAGTTTTTATTGTTAAATATGAGATAGTGGGGGAAGATAGTGGGTGTAATGATGAGAAAAACTTACTATTTATGATAATGTAAAGAAATGAGAAGGAAATCTCAAAATAGTAACTGTAAACAAATGAGAGGGACAGAGGGAGTATATCTATAATTTATTTGAGCAGTACTACTCATGTACGTACGATATGAGATATTGGGTACTCAGTCGTGCGGTCACACTCAATGTTGCATTCATGCTTGACAACTAATGAATTTGTCTAGCTATAATCCGCTTAAAATAATTAGCACCGTGAAAGCCAGATGAATTTTCTAACGAGTACCCATCAAACCCAGTAGAGTACTGATAAGACGGCTCGGCCCCTACAGCATTGGGATATACAAGCCGTATACGAAGCAGCCCAGAGAAGACATCTCCTTCGTATTCGATGCATGCAAATATTTATTTTTATATTCCTCCTCAAATTAAATTTGTGCAGGACTTGAGGTACTTGACCACATGTTGATATAAAAATATTACTCCCTCCGTCTCTAAAAACGTTTCTCGTTTGAAATGTCGGCACTGTTCATAACATGAGACAAATTACTAATTTACGTCTAACCTATAAGATAAAATATAATCATGAGTGATCTTGTTGGATTCGTATTTATGAGTACTTTAATACAATGAATTTTTTTATTTAATACTAATACAAAACTAAAGATATTATTGATTAAAAGTGTGTGTTGGTAAACGCGAAAAATACAAATGTGAAAAGTATTTAGGAACGGAGGGAGTATTAGCATCAGTGCGCTGCTCTACTGTAAGACAAAACTTGGAATTGAGATTGAAATTTGAAAGACAGGTAGTTGGTGATAAGACATGAAAAGAAGGGCAGGGCACACAAATAGGCCATAATCTTAGATTTACTCCTCCATAATTTGGATGTGAAGCGGGATTGAAAAGATTGACATGCGTCCGATCTCTCTCGTTCACGCCAAAATTATACTACATCTCATTTGTCCCGTTCCATTTATGGACAAGTTTCAGTATTGCTTATACATATTGCTAGTCATTCTATCCACCGACGGTATGAAGTTACCGGAAATTACTAACAAAGACATACATGGATCAATGCTACAAACGTATAAGTATATGGGTAGCAGTGATAAAACTGTAGTATACTCACAAATTCGGTCTATTTGCCTTTTAATGTATCCTGATTCCTGCATAGTATATTTACTAATATCGTGCAAGACATTTGTTAAACTACAAGATACTCGTAACAAACTACCAGATCAGCTATATACAAAAAAAAAATTTCAACAATAACTTTTGTGAATGAAATCCTTTATTTATTTTTTCACCAAATGATGGTAAAAATATATTAAAATGAAGTGTACGTCAGAAGGTATAGAGACGGAGACGGGTACATGTACTTGTCCCCACTGACCTCCGTGATAGATGCATATATCTTCTATATTTTTAATTAAAAATTTGTTTCGCCCTCATAATTATGGAGTTAGACCTTTCGAGTGAAAGTATAAATTCGAATCTAACATGACAATAAAATTGTTTTGTCGATTTTTTTTTTTTGCCTCAGCTAGACTAAAATCCTATCTTCGTGTCTTGATGCAGAAGCTGCACAAGTGGAGAACCATCGATAGCCCCCTTAACGAAGCAGTGTAGAGAGCAAATTTATAGTTATAGACTGAGCCAAACTGATACAAGCAAAATTCAGATCTCTTTCAAGTCACAATTCTGGAGAACATATTCGGTCAATTTTCAGGGATTCACACATTTACTGTTCAACTAAATTGTTGTGAACAATTGCTTTAGGCAAATATATAGTAAAATCCGAGAGCCGCGTGCCTTAAAACCGTTAAAAGCAAATCTGTGAAGCCTCGTGAGTTTACTAAGAGTCGAATTTAAGCATTTTCGCTGTGCCGAGAACACGAGAAATATTCACACAATAAAAAAAAAATCTACGAATGCATAATATATAAAGCTAATCAGGTTACCAATTTTCTAAAAATCTCAATATTTCAGAATGAGAATTTAATATAATCTAATATATAATATCCCACCATATAGAGAGCGTGAAATTATAGGTGAATGCTCATAAATAAATTCATGGTAGTAATATCCATTTTTTGCTCATCGAGCACTCGAAGATTGAATATATGTCTAGAAATATAGATTTATATAGAGTCGGGCTCTTAATATAGCTCCACTAATAATTATGATGGGAATGATGATACATGGATGAAGGATCACAACCACCTCGATTCATAGCGTCACTTTGGCTATCTCCTTCATTAATATGCGACGAAGCCCCGAGGTTGAGATAAACCAATCTCGAATCGAGGTTCAAGTTACCTACATTGCCACCACGCGCTCCTCCGCTGCTGTGATGATGATCTTCATTTCCCATTGGCGGTGGATATATAGTTGTGGAAGTATTCGCTCCGCCGCTTCCATCACCGCCACCAACTTCCTCCCTCGAGATCACCAATGCTGCCGACTGAACAAGCTCGAGGCATAGCCGAAGCTTGTTTGGTTCGATGTGTGTTAGCCCCGGGATGGCCCCTTTGAATAAAAAATCAGAGGTTAGGGTTCGCAAGACATCTAGGGGGGTAATGCCTTCCATTGTACGGACATTAGGGTCTGCATGGTGGTCAAGAAGAACTGCCACCATATCCGGGGACACCATCTCGGCGGCTATGTGGAGGGGCGTTTTGCCCGCGGGTCCAGCCGGGTAGTTCACTTCAGCTGCCCCGAGTTCCAGCAATGCCTTGACAACCTCTCGGCTACAATTCTCCACGGCGTAATGTAGGGCGAGCGCTTCGTCCAAGTTGAGACCTTCTCCCATCACCATGAGCTTCACGAGTTCCACGTCAGACGAGTCCAATGCTCGTCTCATTCTCCGAATTTTCTGATCTTCCAGGTCCGCGGTCAGGTCGTGTTGGTGATGGTGGTGGTGCTGTTCAGACATGAGAGACCGACGAGCAAGGGTGGACTTGAAACGAAGCTCTTCGATTTTGGCCACAACATCAATCGGGAGGTGCTTGGCCAGAATTTCGGGAGGAAGACCCGATTTCGCAACCAGATGGGAACAAGTAGTCCAAAGCTGATGCATGTCTTGTTTTCTTGATGCTATCAAAACCTTCATCACATCTTCAATTGACGCTTTCTCTACTATACTTTCCAGTTGCTTCTGCAAATGCATCAACATCCAAAAGACAAGATGTACATGAGGAGCTACACATTATACTATTTATAAGACCTTGTACCAGTACATAACCATGTTAAAACACAAACACACGTGTGTGACACAGATATAGTGAGTGGAAAGAAGGAAGGAGCTAGGGAAGGAAAGTTTAGTGTTTTGGCATGAGTCGTTTGGTTTTATATATTTAGAGTAATGTAAAACCAAATGAGGAAAGTGGGGTTTGGTTGGGAAAGCAAAGCTAATGGAAGGTAGATCTTATTTGACGAGATATCACTGTGGAAAGACAAGACGTCAAGACTTGGGCAAATCAAGATCTAAATTTAGCAAATATTGGGAGTAGAACATAAAGATGTGAGGAACCCAATTCCAGAAATATGTATGCAACTAATCAACTCAACTATATATCTATCTATCTATATACCCACACCCCTAGTCACATATACATGAAATGAAGCCAATGATTATGATGATAAGTCTTTCTGTCTGTCCACACTAGAATCACATAAATATTTATGCACAAATTAAGACAATTTTTCACATATGCTTATATCCATCCTATAATTTGAAAGATTATATCATTCATTAGAGAGAATCGAAACCAAGGCTTGAAATAAATCGTTTAATTGGTCCTTTCGAAAAGTAATAACCACACTCTAATTTATACTAACTCCTGTTTAGAAACTGTTTATAAACATCAGCTGTTAAAGCTGCTCAAGAACTGGAAGATAGTTCGGATCAAAGGCTGCAAAAACTAGCGAAAGGTGTAATCATAAGAAAAGAGCAGAGGAGAGTGGTTTTAGTACTAGATTAGTTTTATCCGAGATGTAATATTTACATCCAACGATGTTTATATTAAAAAGGTAGTTTAGAAATCAACCCATTTGATTGAATGTTGTTACAATAGTATGTTAAAACCCCATAATAAATCTACGTAGGAGAGAGAGATGGAGAGAGGAGAGATCTCAAGAAGGGGGTAAAAGCACACATAATTAGAGTGAGACTCACCTGAGTGAGCAATGCGAGCTGTTCAATACCGAAAGATCTAGCGGCTGCGAGGGTTTCGAGAGCAAGATCAACGGCTGCAGTGCAATGTGTGTGCCAACAACCCCTCTCCCCACAATTAGGCCTGGGCTCATGCTTTTGAGGCACAATTGAGACTTGACCACTGTACAAGAATTGCAACATCAACAAAAACACCTCATAACCTACTGAATTCACCGGTATCACTTGCGAATTGGGTCCACCCCTGGGCGATGAGGCCAACGCGCCGCCACTACCGCCAGACCTGGACCCGCTTCCGACGGAGGAGGCGTCGAGCCCGGCCGGGGTGTCTGGCCCACAAAAGAATTTCCTGAAGAAGAGGCTCCTAGCAGCCAAGATGCACCTGTGAGCGTGGACTAAACGACCCTCCACACTGAAAGTTACATCACTGAAGGCTTGTCCGTTGATCAGAAGATTTAGATAATCTAGAGATAGAGATCTTAAGTAGTCCTCCAGGGAGGACATCATATATCGAGAGAGAGATCGGGAGAGAGAGAAAGAGATGTTGTTGTCCTAAAAAAGATGGTTCGAAAGAAAGAGGAGTTTGTGAATAGCTAGGTTATTGTACATGTGAGCTCAAGGGAAAAGAAAGAAAGATGAAGATGGGTTGTTGTGCATGTATGTCCATCTTTCTTTTCTTTCTTCCGATGATTTTATTTCTTCTCCAGAGATTCTCTATTCTATGATGGTGTGTGTGGTACAAGATATTATAAGAGAGAGATAGAGCAATATGGGTGGCTGTTCTGGGCGGCTCAACTATTTAAAAAGAACCACTATGTCCTTTATATTTTATTTTTTTATATCTCTACGTACAATTGTCTTCAATTTTTCTCATACAATTGCAAGATGCATAGGTAAAATCAGTGTTTCGGATTTAGTTGGAGAAGTTACGGAACAAAGATTAATCGGGGATTAATTGGATTGATCGGCGATTAATCAGATTGATCAGTAATTAATCGGATATTTAATCAGTCCGACGAGCTACGGAACATGGATTAATCGGTGATTAATCGTGATTAATCACCGATTTTTAGAACAGAAGGTAAAATACGTGCTTTTGGTATAATATTTTAGCTAAATCATTTCCTCTTAGTGATTCAAAGTTTTTTTTTTGGAAAGGCGTGATTCAATTTAAATCAATATTTCGGTGATGGGGGCATAAATATTATTCCTAACTCGTATTGTGATTCATTGCAAGGTGTTGGTGATAATATATATGGCTGAGATTAAGACAGTTAGGAAAATATATAATAGTCCCTGTAATTTGTAAAACAGTCCGCCTGTCAACCACTAAATAATTAGCAGTAAGCCCTGTAATTTAATTTCTCCGCGCAGGATATTAAAAAAAAACAGCATTATCTTAGCGGACCAATTATTTAAAACAAGTCACCTATATATTAGAACCAATCCATCAATGTCTAATAAATTAATAACATATAAAGATTTTTAATAAAGATAATTAGCATTTTATATTTTTGAATGCTTTTTCGATTTAGTATCAAATTATGTTCTCGTATGATATAAAATTAAACTCATTTTATTTTACACTTTTTGACCAAATTTCGTTCAAATTGACTGCTACCATTAGTATAAATTGGAGTAAAACATCAAAGATTTATATATTTATAATCTAAATTTAAATAAAATTGTCATGTTTTAATTTTTTTAATGCTAAAAGTCACAACCACTTTGAACGAAATTTAGTTAAAATGATGCAAATTAAAGCAAGTTCAAAACAAGGAGGTGCAAAATGTCAAGAAATATAATTGGAGATCAAATTGAAAATACGTCCAAAGCTAAATGATGTAAAGTATTAATTACTCTTTTAATAATGTATATAAATTTTAATATTTTAATTAATAATTATAAGTCTTAATAAATTAATAGATTAATTAATTTTATAAATATAGTTTATTGAAATTAGTAATATGATATTTAATAAATTTTTCTACCAATATATATCTTACTTTTACTGTATCCAATTGTCTATAATGCTTCCATACAAGATTTCAATAAATATTTTCTTTCTTACGGATAGAGTTTGAAATTTATTAAAATATTTATTCATAAAAAAAATAGCCACTTTTATTCATTTTCACTAAAATATCATCTTTTGTGACTATGTTGGATACATAACACATGTGCTAAAATGTATTAAAATAACTAAATACTTGTATATTTATTACGTACACTCATGTGTTGTTGGATTTAGCTGATTACAAATAATACTTCAAATTTAGTGTTAAAAGAATTAAAACTTGTGAAGGCATTTTTGGTCGGATCTTGATGAGCTTTGTGTAGCTTCTTACGTTAATATTTGAAATATGAATGATCGATATTAGATTTTGATTTCAAAAATTATCATTTTGGTGTCCAAAAGTTATTTATAATATTGTTAGTTAGTCTTGAATATTATATTTTCTTGACATGGTGGAGGATTTAAAATTATCGTTTAGGATTGACGTATCTAAGTATGAAGGGGAAACAAATTCCAGTATATAATAATTAATCGTAAGAATTGTTCTAACAAAGACTTGACGAAAGACAAAATTTATAAGAGAGAGTATTAAAATGGGAAGGAAAAAATATAAAGTAATTTATGCTTTTAAATTTTATTGATTACTACTTGTCTTAAGAAGCTAATTACTTATATGTGTATGTGCAGGTAGGGGTGTGCATGGTGCGGTTTGGTGCGGTTCCGGACATTAACCGTTACCAAACCGATGAATGCGGTTCGGTTCAGTTAATCATCAGTAACCGTAACCGCACCAATTAAAACGATTTCTCGGTTGCGGTTAACCATTAGTCGGTTGCGGTTTTTTTTCGGTTTTTCCACTATTATTTGCTACTCTTGTGTATAATGATTTTTTAAAAATAATATAAAATTTTCATGAATATGTGCAATATGTTCGGTTATTATTTACTATTGTTTCTATATGAGGATATGGGAAACATTACATACTTTCATCTAAAAAATTTTAATACATAATAAAAACTAAAACATACATATTTTGACAAGAATTTAGATGATGTCAAGTAAATAAAATTACCCAAAATCAACTAATCATGAAATTCAAATAAAAAATTTTCAAAGAGTACATAAATAAAAAAAGTAGAATAGGTTTCATAATAAAATTTGATTAGCAGATTAACAACAAAAATATTTTTGCTTTGTGGCAAATCACAATAGTCCTAGTTTTCGATCAAGCGCTTCTCCAAATATTTGGGTGCCCGGTTATTTAAGTGACTCAGCAAGTATGCAAGTATGGAAGAAGAACCTCCATATAAAATTAGATGTGAAGTTTAAAAATGACTAAAATGCTTTATTAATATTATTAATATATATAAACACACACACACACACATATATATATATATTTATATTTATATATATATATATATATATTTCGGTTCGGTTAATTTAAGTGCGGTTTTAGCATAACACCGAAAATAAAACCGCACCACTAATTTCGGTTTTTTATCTCGGTTATTTTCGGTTTTATTTGCGGTTTGGTTTTTTTCGGTGTGGCTTTTCGATTTTTTTAGGTTTTTTTTGCGGTTTCGGTTTTTCCTGCTCGCCCTATGGGCAGGAATTCTATTTTTTTTCCCTTTACCTTTTATAAAAACGAACGTTGTCATGGAGAAAGCTGCACGTAATGAGCGGCTATAACATTCCTAATATAAGTAGTGGTGGAAGAAGGATAGAGATCAAAATATAAAGTTTTTTAAGATAAATATCTAATTCATGAATTAAATATTGATTTTTGGGTATATGAATTTATTGAGATGTTTAAAAAAATTTAACATCAATCAATATACTTATATAAAGGAGAAGCGAGGGGCGTGTAGGTGGCGCCTCTCACATCGCTCCGTTCTATTTTTCTAATTTTTTGGAATTTTTGGATTATCAATATACTTATATAAAGGAGAAGCGAGGGGCGTGTAGGTGGCGCCTCTCACATCGCTCCGTTCTATTTTTCTAATTTTCTGGAATTTTTGGATGAATAATATCAAAAATTAGAACTACCTTTTTTAATTTCGTGTATATTAGAAGCAAGTTTCAGAATTTGATTTTGTTTCAAATTATTTATGGAATATTAGAAGCAAGTTTCAGAATCTGATTTTGTTTCAAATTATTTATGGAATATAGTAACTTGAAAGTTTTAATCTGATTTTGTTTCAGATTATTTAATTATGGGAAAGAGAAATTATTTATGGAATATAGTAGCTTGAAAGTTTTTAATCTGATTTTGTTTCAGATTAAATTTGTTTCAAATTATTTATGGAATATAGTAGCTTGAAAGTTTTAATCTGATTCTGTTTCAGATTATTTAATTATGGAATATACAAATTATTTATGGAATATAGTAGCTTGAAAGTTTTAATCTGATTTTGTTTCAGATTATTTAATTATGGGAAAGAGTAGCACACAAGTCTCTCTGCACCTATAAATACCCTTATAGATTGTATGATTTTGGATCATTTAAACACAATCTCCTCTCTCTCAATACCATAACCCTACGCTCGATTTCTAACTCGAAGGTGTCATTCTTCTGCAACGATAAGTGAATGCTGTTTATGCAGTACTAAAAAAATAAAGGTTGTTGCAAGCAAAGGTAGTTATAAACCGCTATATTGGAGTCGACAAATCCAAACACGAGAAAAGAATATAATCTTGACATGATATTGATGGTTGATATTAATAAATTAATTATTAGTGATGTATCTTTGTTGGTTATTCTTTTATAATATTTGTTTTGTTTATCAGACATGTTTGTTGTTGTTAATTTTTATATGATTTACTTTGTATAGAGGAAAAAATATTTATTCATGCATTATCTATTTGCACTATTCAAACAACTTTTAAGTAAAGGTTGTTTATACACTATTTAAAAATAAAGGTTGTTACAAGCAATGGTGGTAGTTATAGACCGCTATCTCACATATTTAAGTTAGATGTATTTGTGCACAATCGATCCAAAAAAATTGGAAGAAGGTGACAATGGAAGAATATGATTACTTTTAAAAAAACAAATAAAATTAAAATTCGTCAAACTTTAAATTGTTAATTACGTGTATAAATTTATTTTCATTTTTTTCATCATGAATTATAGTCCAAATTTGCAATTTTATATAATAGTATTGGTATTACATCAAGATTTTTATAATATAAATTTATTGAATCCTACAAATATTAATTTTGAAACATTAATATATTAATATACTTTTAATAGACAACAACAAAATTATTTTATTCTATGAATATTAATATTAAATCATTAATAAAATTTTTATAGGCCGCCGCAACGCGCGGCTTCTCAACTAGTATACTTATATAAAGGAGAAGCGAGGGGCGTGTAGGTGGCGCCTTTCACATCGCTCCGTTCTATTTTTCTAATTTTCTAAAATTTTTGGATGAAAAATATTAAAAATATAAAATTACCTTTTTTAGTTTCGGATATATTAGAAGCAAGTTTCAGGATCTGATTTTGTTTCAGATTATTTATGGAATATAGTAGCTTAAAAGTTTTTATCTGATTTTGTTTCAGTGTAGGTGGCGCCTCTCACATCGCTCCGTTCTATTTTTCTAATTTTCTAAAATTTTTGGATGAAAAATATTAAAAATATAAAATTACCTTTTTTAGTTTCAGATATATTAGAAGCAAGTTTCAGAATCTGATTTTGTTTCAGATTATTTATGGAATATAGTAGCTTGAAAGTTTTTATCTGATTTTGTTTCAGATTATTTAATTATGGGAAAAAGTAGCACACAAGTCTCTCTGCACCTATAAAAAGCCTATAGATTGTAGGGTTTTGGATCATCTAAACACAATTTCCTCTCTTTCAATACCACAACCCCACCTCTCTCTGATGATAGTTCTCTTGCTCGATTTTTAATTCGGTGGTGCCGTTCTTCTGCAACGATAAGTGAAAGCTTTTTATACGGTATTAAAAAATAAAGGTTGTTGCAAGTGAAGGTAGTTATAGGCCGCTATGTATGTGGGAGTCGACAAATCCAAATACGGGATAAAAATATAGTCTTGACATGACATTGATGGATGATATCAATAAATTAACTATTAGTGATATATGTTTGTTGGTTATTCTTTTATAATATTTGTTTTGTTCATCGGACATGTTTGTTGTCGTTAATTATTATATGATTTACTTTATATATTGGAAAAATTTATTCATGCATAATCTGTTTGTTCCGTTCAAGCAACTTTTAAGTGAAGGCTGTTTATACAATACTAAAAAATAAAGGTTCCTACAAGCAAGAGTAATTATAGACCGTTATCTCATGGATTTAAATTAGATGTTTTTGTGCACAATCAATCCAAAAAAATTGGAGGAAGGTGACAATGTAAGAACATGATCACTTTTAAAAAAACACAAATAAAATTAAGATTCGTCGTGCTTTAAATTGTTAATTACGTGTATAAATTTATTTTCATTTTTTCACCATTAATTATAGTCCAAATTTACAATTTTATATATTAGTATTGGTAGTACGTCAAGATTTTTATAATATATAATTTATTTTATCCTACAAATATTAATTTTGAAACATTAATATACATTTTATAGGCTGATATAATATTATTTTATTTTACAAATATTAATATTGAATCATTAATATAATTTTTATAGACCGCCGCAACGCGCGGCTTCTCAACTAGTTAATTATTAAAGCAATCTTAGAATATTAGTCTTAATAACTCATGTCTGATCCTTAGACACCGTCTCTAAAATAAGGGTACATCACAGGACTATGTCATGGCGCATTAAAATAATAAAAAATGTTAGCTATATTTAAAAATTTTAATTTTTTCTCAAATCTCAATTGGCAATTTTTGATTGATTTCATTCATAATAATAATAATGAGCTCCCTCTAGTAATTATTAATAATAACGATGATTATGATGATGAAATCTCCTCTATGCAAATAAATCACCTAATTAAAATTAAATATTTTATTTGTCATACAATTTGGAAAAAAAAACATTTTGAAACAAGATTTATATGCTTAACATTCATCTAAAGAAATTATATATAAATATTTGCTTGCATTTAAAGATTCATTTTAAAAGAAAAAAGTATCTTTCAAAAATTCACTAAAATAACCCAAACAGATGACCGCGCACGTCACAAACCCACAACAACAAGGGTAAGGGAGAATTGAAGGACATTAAAAAGTTTCGTGCGGACACGGTGACCGGCGAGGACGGGGACTCGTTCCACCGACCACCAGTTATTGTAATTAGCTATGTAATAATTTTATATTTAATAATAGAAATAAATGACACTCTGCAATAACAATCATGTTTAATGGTTCTGCGACTTGTGTACGTAAAAAAGAAAAAAGTTTAATGGTTATGAGTTGCTCCCTCCATCCCAGCCATTTGTATACAAATGAATGAGACACGGAAACCAACAAATTATGTAAAAAATGAGCAAAGTTAAATGAAAAGTGGATATAATGGTGAGATTCATTTATATTTAATAATAGATTTGAGATAGTGGAGGAAAGTAGTGGGTGTAATAGTGTTTATATTATTATAGAATAGAGATATTGGAAGAATGTAGTGGGTATAATGATGTTTTATATTATAAAAATTTATTACTTTTGAAATGTATACAATTAATGGGACGTCTCAAAAAAGAAACTGTATACTCCCTCTGTCCCTCTTATTTCTTTACAGTTACTATTTTGGGATGTCCCTCTCATTTCTTTACGTTACTATAAATAGTAAGTTTTTCTGATCATTACACCCACTATTATCCCCTACTATCTCATATTTAACAATAAAAACTACTATTACACCACTACCTTCCTCCACTATCTCAAATCTATTATTAAATATTGATAGATCCCACCACTTTACCCGGACGGAGAGAATGGGAGTATGACTTGTGAGTAAGAGAGGCGCACGTGAGTTGGAGGAGACAGAACACGTGGAGTGACTGGGTTAGGACAAATAGGGGAGTTGCTGTAAATTATAAATAGTTACTGCAAGAGATCCTCGCAAATCGCATTTAGATGTAAATGGTTAGGGGTGAGAGAAAAAACCGATTTGAAATCGAACCGAAATCGAAACCGGGAAAAATCGATTAAAATCGAACCGTCAAAAACTAAAACCAGAATCGAAACCGAAAAAATTAAACCGAACCGTTTTGATTGGTTCGGTTCCGATTATATCCCAAAGCCGAACCGAAAAAAACCGAACCGAACCGATTATTAATATAAATAATTAAATATAATTTTTTATAATCTATATAATAAAGTATAAACATTTGTAGATTTAAAAAAAATATATATATGCAAATTAATAATAAGGTGCAGAACAGGTTTAGCTACAATAAAACATAATTTATTTGTACTTGTAATTTTGTATTATTTGTTCATCTTTGTGTATGTAAATCGAATTGTGTTTTTAATCTTGCTGATATGTGAATTTTATTATAAATTAGTACTTGTCTTGGCTCTTGCTTAGTTTGGTTGCTGCCCTGTTATTGTATATTTTATATGATTATATCAAACATAAAACTGGTGCATCAGAAGAAATTAAAGGCTGTCCAGTAGGTTTGTATTAGTTGAGCTGGTAGCATTTTAGGCATTTTGGACTAAGTTATTTTAATTCTATTATAGTTCACTCTGTTATAGTGCTAAATTGTGTACTTAAGTTTGATTCGCATTGCTTAAGTGATCTTGTAATTTACAAGATTACTGACTTAAGCCTTGATCACTGATGGCCTTGCTAAATTACAAATTTACTGACTTAAGTTTGAGCACTCTGTGGTCTGTTATTAGTTTAGCACAGAGAATGCACTATCTTATGACTTATTATCTATGTTGAAACTTAAATTTCACTATTGGATTATTATTATCTTTAAATTGCTTGCAACAATTTGTGTTATTTGTATATTATTTTTTCAATTTTATAGTTGCCGGTTTTGTAACCGAAACCGAGCCGATTATAATCGAACCGGCTTTTTAAAACCGAATCCGAATCCAAACCGACGGTTGCGGTTTTCGATTTTAAAAACCGGAGATATATGATTCCGGTTCCGGTTTTATCTCGAAACCGAGCCGAACCGGCCCATGCTCTCCCCTATAAATGGTAGTGTGTTCCCCTCTCTCTCTCTTCGCTGCTGTAGTTGGTTTCCTACCGATGGACATGCACTAAAATAAAAAGAAAATCCGATGGATTGACAACACGTCACTCCCTATCTCATGATTTGAAGTCGATTTGACATTTGACTTGTCATCTCCATCACGCTCTCTCCCAAACCCTACCATACATTTATTCTTGATGTGCTCTTCATTTTCATCCGGCTTATATTATTGGCGGGGTTAATTATCTTCTTCGTCCTGGTGCCTGTGGGTATAATCGAGCAAAAATGTAGTAATGAAAATTCATATATTATAATATTCAGACAAATCTAAAATTATGTCATCAGAAATATATTAAATTTGAATCATTATATACTTACTTAAATCCGTTCTAAGTAATGGTAAAAATATAATCAATAATCAAAATTTATTATTTATAGTTTAATTTCAAAATTATTTTATTATTGATATATTGTTCGATTTCCAAATTATTTTATGTTAAAATTTGATTAATTTTATTTTAAAATTTTAACTTTTACAATTTTATACTTTATATTATAAATTTAATTTTTAGTTCACACTAAAAATCATGTCACATAGATACATAATTATTGATTTTAAAATATAGTCAAGTGTTATTGAAATACAAATAACAATAACTTACAATATTAGTTTATGATGCATGGTTAGGACATTGACTCGTTGCTTGCTGGCCTTTACCACGTCAAATCCGACTAGACGTTAATGAACTCAACAAGTTTTTGTGGGATATTGGGAAAGGATGAGTATTCCATACATGACAATTAAGTGCTGCAGAATGATAGAGAGTGTGTGTTTTGTGGATAGTATGGAGTCAAATTTTGCTTTTATACGAGTATTGGTTTCCATTTATAGTGGTCATTTGCAGAATTGGTGTCGCGCCAATCGTCCATTCAACTTGGATTTCTAGTTTTAATTGCTTCGAAAAAAACAGTTTGAATGCCATTTTGGTTGATGCATGTTCGACCTATTTTTCAGTCAAAATTTTAAATGACGTGTAAGACATTTATATCAATACATTATTTGGTAATTTAAACAAATTATGTGTTAGCAGAGTGTACTTTAATTTGTGTTTGATTTTATAAAATAATTACACAAATACCAAATTTCACACAAAACAGTTAGGTAATAATTTGATATTACAATGAATTTTTTTATGATATATCTATTATAATGATGAACGAGTATGCATGAAGTGAGTACTTGTATTTGTATTTGTATATACATTTTCTTCAAAATATCGTTTAATTGTCTCTTTATGAGAGCAGTAGATTGTAAATTACTGTTTTTTCGATTCGGTGTAGATGTCGTATGGTTTTTTGTTATTAGATTAACATCTTTGTTTAAAAAAAAATAAATCTTCAAATAAAAATTCTACCTTATATTATAAGTTTCTTAAATTAAGTTATGAAACACAAGCATAAAAATCTTGTAGTTGACCATATCTTGTATAATGCGCCATGTTCGATTCTTACCCCGTCAGGTGCCTGCAACATATCATAATTAGCCTTGCGACTCAGAATGGAAACTTTAATTCGTTAAACAATTTTTCATGTAATAAACTACTTCTGGTAAAACTATTTGCTGCATACAGCGTACATATGTTTGTTTTCTCCTAAAAAAAATATTCATTGGGGATTCTGAACGTCTGTCCGATCTATTATACTATTTAATTATATGCATCCGGAGTCTGAAAGAAAAAATTAAACTATTAAAGAAAAAGTTATAATAGAAGATATATAAGTTGAGTAGAATATATATACAAGTTGCAGCTACAAAACATGTAACATGTGGCCATAATCTCCTTCTTCCGGCCTCATTAGTTGTTACATATGCATTGTATATAAATTAAATTTGTAGATTAGCGTAATTAGGGACGTCTCTCTCTATATTTTGTCTGTAACATTAAGTTAAACAGGCCGACATTTATTGTATATGAAAACCCAAATAGTTGGCATGAAAGTGACAAAATAAGGACTTTATTGTTCGTGAGTCCGACCTAAATAATTGAAATTTTGGACAGGAACCAGATGTGTGAATGATTCCAAATCGCAACTCAATACAATATGTGTATATATTTAGATAAGATTTTCTTGCTAATTCGGCTTTTGTAATTGATTACGTGTTAGAGAACTTTTTAATCTCTAGCTTCGATATTTGGGTGTCACCAAGTTGCCGCGCTAATGGGGAGGCATATCATAATGAAATCGTGTTATTGCGGAGCACATGGAATAAAATAAGCGAAAGAGGTGATCTGTAAGTTGTGATTAAATTTTCCACTTGCTCATTGGAGGTTTTCTAATTGGGGACAAATAGGTGAAATCATCAACCACATGAATATGCTTAGTGATCAACAACCAACATATTTATAGTATCTTCTGTTTCAATCATGCAGGGATATATCTGATTAAAGTTTATTTGTTAGATTTCTTTTAGGTGAATAATTAAAGCTTATGTCCGGTTTCATATCCTGAACACACCCCACTTTCGCTCGTATCTTCTTATAAAAGCGTAATTAAGCTTTATAAAAGCGCGTAATTATAAGGCCTGTAAAGTAGTTGATGTTCACATAGTTCCCACTCTAATTTTGATAAGATTACAAGCATCGGATCAAGGCTCAACAAAATAAAAAAGGTTATTGTCTCCAAGAACAAAATTATAATCCACCGAATTTGTCCAAAACTGGGCTGCTTTTTTTTTTTTTTTTTTCAAATGATTTTCTTTGATCTGAGAGCATTTCGTTGACTACAAATAAATAATTGAACATGAAAGGCCTTACATCAAATTTATCGAACGTGTAATATTTTATGTTTCGATATTACCAGCTATAATAGTTGGTTATATTTTAAAAATAATAATATATTATTATAATAAATTTTTATTAATAAAACTATTTTAATATCTTGTATTTTATTTTGTTGATATAATTTTATGAATAACAATAATTTTTTATTAGAAAAATATGTATATACTACATTCAAATTCATCTTTCGACTAAAATGGACTAATCCCATGTTACTTTATAATAATTCGGCAACAATAACACTGTCCAAATAGGATTATATGATTTGACTTTTAAAAGCACATACTTCAATATTAACTAATAGTGATTTGACTTATCGTATATTATGATCTTAAAATATGAATCTTTTATATTTTAATATCATTATATTATATGGCTTTTTATGGGTTGGGGATTCACGTGGAGCCTATAATCAAATTTATTAAATCGGACTTGATTTTTCACTAGCATATTAGTATACGTCAATTATTTATTTATAAAAGATTCTAATATTTTTTATTAAATCGATGTGAAATATTAGATGATGAGTATGAAAATGTTTTATAAATATTAATGACTAAATTTGTCATGAAAACTAACACTTATTTACATACATTAAACTTGAAAATTATATATGTGTGTCTCTGCCCGTGTACATACAAATATGAGGTAGATATTATGATTATTGATGGCAGTAGGAATTTTAGCAGAGGTCTGTAACCATCATGATTATGTCTTTTTTTCCGTATGTGTATGGTGCTTAAACTTTTACGGGCTGCTTTATCTTTATTTATATTGTGAGAGGAGGCTGCTTGGAGGATGGGTGGGCTAATCTAGTACATAGGCAGCTGAGGCGGATAAGCTATACGATACAGGTAGAAGTTGGTCCAGAATTCGGGAGATGACATGTTATTAGGACGATTGCCACTTGTCCAGCTGCTTAGAGTTTAGACAGTAGTGCGCTTACAACTTACAAGCAGCTGGGTCATCTGTTATGATAAAGCTTGCGGTCTTCTAGGAGGGACTTTGCGGTTTCTGTGGGTGGATTTCGTAGGGAAGTTCAAGCGCCTACGGATTTACGGGCCATCAGTCTGAGAGTCTACAGGTTTACGAGCCATCAATTATAATAATAAAGTGCTACTGATATATAATTATAGCTAGAGCCCAGTTTATGGGAAGTGATTATTAACGTGATAAACTATTGGGTTAATCTGTTTTACCTTTGGAATGAGATCGCTAACTTGGTAGTGCAGTACTCCAGCAAATAATTGTAGTTGATGTGAATTGAATACGAAGTGCACCGCAATTGTCATTATCCCTGCTCTGGAGTACACTATACTTAATTATACGCATACAAAGCTTTAAAAAGATGATAATAATATGAGCAGCGAATTTCCACTCCCTCCCTCCTGTTTTTGACTCGTATAAATTTAGCCAGCTCTAACTTCTTCACATGCATGATAGTACTGACGAATTATTGAGCACAGGTGAATGTCTATGATCCTACATAATTTGAAATAATATCTTAAAAAACTTTGAAAATTGATAATTTAACAAAATGAGAGATGTCGAATTCCCATCATCTTGTTCAATACATTTGTCATTATTAAACTACATAAATTACATATAGAGAATAAACCGTTAATTATCTGGACTAGGCTCGCTCATTAATTACATTGAAACTAATTATTTATATAATTTGCCGAATTGAATGAGATTTGGCGATCTAAGACGTCATTTCTGAATATTGGATGATCAAGAACCGATGAGATTCAAAGTGAACAGGGTCTAAACTCATCCGTTTATCATTAAATATATTCGTTAATTAACATTCATCATCAGAAACTGTCATATATGTGATGCCTTTTTAATTGGTATATATGACATTGTTTACAGAAGTTGCTTCATAAAGCAGCTGGGGGACGCTCACGCACTACATGCCAATTTCGGTCGACAGATTAAGATCATTGACAATTATAGTAGTAATCCAGCATTAGTGCATGTTTACAAGAAGATACTCAAGTAATTAATATAAAATCGGCTGCCGCTGGAATAGAAGAACCTAAAGCATAGAAGCTGTTGGATAATATAAAATTTTGAAAAGCTGGTTTATTGCTGGTATTGTCCAGTCCGTGTTATGATTAAAATTGTGACCAGGAATTGTCTAAAAAATCTGACTCACCCATTCATTACAACGGGGCACTGCTGCCGCAGCTTCCGCAATTCATAATCCTTTTAATATAAACGAGGAAGAGTTCTTTATATAATATCATGTATATTATATTACACATTATTTTTTAAATTTTTTTCTAAAAAATAATAATTTATGTTGTACTTTTTTTAAGAAAAGAATTCTGAAAAACGTGTTTAGAAGTATTACTTTTTATACCAAGCGAGTATAAATTACTTTTCAAAAATAAGTGTTTATTTTTAAAGAAAAATAAATAATTTTTTTTTGAAATAAGCCTCTTATTTTTTATCAAATAATGAATATAAAACACTTCTTCAATATTTATATTCAAATTTTTTTTAAAAGTAAAGACATTTTTTAAAATATGGGGTTGCCAATCACCCTCGTTATCTTGGGACGTAGCTTGGAGAGGTTATAAGTTATAACTGTAGGCAAATTTCTGAATATTGATTTCTGTGAGAACTAATCAATAAACCAAAGAGTGAACACGAATTTGTAGTGGCCTATCCATTAACAGAGTCCCGATTTTGGCCCATACAACATTTTGTTTTCTGATACAAGCCAGGTATAAATCTCATTATTATATCCAAATTTCTCTGAGTTGTAATGAGAAAAACAGTCCTGAATTTAATTTCTTATTTGTTGCTTTTCACAAATATTTTTAAAAAGCTATTAAACTTATAAAAACAAAAATATAATATTTTTGATAGATTCTCCATTTTATTTTACCTACAACAACCATTATTTTATTGCACATGTTTATATGATTAGTGCGTATTCTCTGATGACGAATAAAAAGCGTTAGGAGAACTGTATTATGCATGTCTAATAGTACTCTACAGGAAAAATTGTTAATTTCGATAAGATGTTTTTAATAGAAATTAAATTTGATGGAACACTATCGAAACGGGTGATCGTAAAATAAACAGTCAAAATTAATATGTTCGAGAGAGCACCGTCAAATATCAAAACTGTCGAAATTAAACTTAATTTCGATAGCTAATATTTTCTGTCAAAAATATTCCCGGACGCTTGTGCAAGGGAAATAGCCGGAAAATTGTTTTAAAAAATCTCAAAAATTTCAAAATTAATTTCTACGAAATTTTGTCGAATTTATAATTCTGACAGAATGCTAATAGAAAGAAGTCACTCATGTATATATATTATTCAAAAATGCTGCCGTTTATAAATTCGAAATGAAGCTGGTATTGTCAATTTGATTATGACTCTGCTTTGTTATGTTGCTACTGCTCCCTCCGTCTTTACGTTCACTGTTTGCACGCATTTGAGCCTTTTATACATTATAGTTGTAGAACTTTTTTCTAAAACTTTTTTTTTTAATGAAAATTTAAGTATCAAATTTTTATTCAAAAAAAAGATTTAAAAAATATATTATAGAACTATACTAGTGAGTGTGGAAAAACCTGCCGACAAGTAACGTAAAGAAATGAGGGCAACGGAGGGAGTATATTTTAAACTGAACACATCATCTAATTAGGCACAAACTTTAGCCATAAATCTGCAATTACCCACATAACATGACCCTGGAAAAGCTCTCACGGAGTGAATGTTTCCTGGGAATAGAATGGTCGGAGAAAAACACAAAGGAGTGCACAGTAAAGAATACCCAAAAAACGGTGGTCGTTGGAATGTGTAGCCAATGAAGTGAGGTGACAAGACAATATAAATAAGCAGCAGCTGCTGCTGTTTGCATGCATGTGAAGTGAGATACATACATAAATATAGATTGGACATGAGGGAGGTATATGTTGCATAGAAATCCCAAAGGAGTAGTATTATTAATCTTGTGATCTGACCTCTCCTTGACTGCAGTCTCTGCATGCACCTTTCATCATCAACCATGAGAGCAGCTACAATGCTGCATGGCCATTTCCTTCTTTTACGTCAAATCAGTCTGTCCAAGTGTAGAAACAGGGCAAGCTGAATTATTTGGCCAAACTCGTCCAATGCATGTGCCCGCTTGCCACATTTTGTGGGCCTTTCTTTGCCATATTATATTATTGTTTAAGTTAACGTATTATAATTTTAATTTATTAAATAATATTTAAATTGTAATTACTTAAATTAAAATGATTAATTCTTAAGAAAATTAATATTAAAATAAAATACATTCAACTGAATTAAAAACAATAAATTAAAAACATTACACAAGGAAACAAACAATTAAAAATAGTACAATAAGAAACTAACGACTATTATGGAACTGCGAGATGTGCTCAACCAAGTCATTTTGTAGCTGACGATGTGTCCGTTTATCACGCATTTGTAACGTATTTTGGATATACCTTTCATACGGGATAAAGGGTTCTTCACCTAAATTTGGTTGAGATAAACCATTTGTTGCATCATCATAAATTGGTAAAGGACCAAATTGCGTGGCATAAGTGTCTCTCTCGTCTTCAACAATCATATTATGCATTATAATTCGGGGTTTGAGAATTGAAATTAAAATTTTGTGTGTTTGGGAAAAAAGGATTTGGATATGGATATGGAAATTGAGGGTTTGAATTTTGAGAATTTGTAGGAGGAGTGTTGTTTGGATTCATCTTTTGATCTAATTTTTTGGAGAAATAGAGAGTATGAATCATAAGAGTGTGAATTTATATTTATAGGGGGTACAAATATTACCGTTACTAATATTAACGTTACAAAATATTAACGTTAGAATTTATAACGTTAGGCTGCTTTTATAAACGTTTATACTCCTGTCATGTACATATCAACTTTGTTCAGTTTTGACAAAAATATATTAATAAAATATTAAAAAGCATGCAAATGGCCGTGGCCAGTACAGAGGTCACGCCCTGTTTTATTTCTTTTGGTCCAATGCTGTGTCAGATGAATACTTGGAGCCCGGGACCATTTTGAGTGTCCCAAGACACTAAATGGCCACCACTGCAGCTGCTCTGAGATCGCTTCCTTCCCTTCTAAACGGCCACACCAGCCGTACGATCCTATTTAAGCTTGCAGGCCCACTTCATGGACACGTGGCAGCCACACTTGACCTCTCTCACTCAACTCCACTGTAGTTTCTGATGCGTCCACATTATTTCCCACCTCACTTTGTTCAGGGTTCAGTCTTGAACAGTACTACAAGGGTTCTGAATCCGATTCATAACATGAATTGACTCCACTTTACTTTTGTTTAGGGTTTGGTGTTGAGAATCTTGTCAAGGGCATGGGGAGGAGAGATTGGCACTGATATTCACGTGAGATTTGCCTGAATACCTCTGACATTACGATCCTTTTCTCTATTTATTTACTCCCTCCGTCCCCCTCAATTGTTTACATTGGAGGGGGACACGGAGACCAAGACAATGTATGAAAAATGAGTAAAGTTAAATGAAAAGTGGGTAAAGTGGTGGGACCTACCAATATTTAATAATAGATTTGAGATAGTGGAGAAAAGTAGTGGGTGTAATAGTAGTTTTTATTGTTAAATATGAGATAGTAGAGGAAGATAATGGGTGTAATGATGGAAAAAACTTACTATTTATAGTAATGTAAAGAAATGAGAGGGATATCCCAAAATAGTAACTGTAAACAAATGAGAGGGACAGAGGGAGTACTTGTTTGTTTGATGCGTTTCTTCACTTCTAGTATTTGTCAAACACACACAGTAGCCTCTTCTAATCCTATATAATTAGGTAGGAGTATAATTTATACCATGTCCAATCCAATTTCCAAACCCCATATACTCTCTAATTCCTTTTGCCTCTCCTTTTCAGATGGATATGGATAGAGTATAGTCATTCTATATGTTCGATCCATGTAGGGGTATGTGTAAAGTCTAAGTTGAAGTTAATTTGACATAAATCACAGGTTCATGATATTTGAGTTGATGTGTCAGCTGTAAAATCAGCCTCCTGATTGTTCCTTGGACCTAATTTGGTCCCGGGAATTTTTTTCCCTTTGCCAAAACTCCAATAAAACGGCAAGTGAGAAAAAGGTATCTGTAGTAATGTAGATATCAAATTTTTTATAAACATGAGCAGATAGTTAAAATTAGATAATATTTTTGAATTTATCAGAATAAAAAATATGATTTGAATTTGAGTTTGTTAATATGACCAAGTTTATCGAACTAAAAGTCCTGTACATATACAATTTTAATATATAGACTTATAATGAACCTAGCTAACTCGAATCAAACAATGTTCATTTATGTGATCGTATATATGATTCAAACTCGAATATGTAAACTTTCAAATTGAGATTAATAGACTCGGACGAATAAAATTAACAAACAGCAGGCCATTCCAACTCCAAAACAGCTAATATACAAAACACGAGTTTTTAAGAAAATTTCAAGCTAGTTTGAGATTAAAAATATTAAAAACATCTTTCACTGTGTAGCTCCCGTTTTCGAAAAAATTTCAATCTGGTTAGATATTAAAAATATCTTTCACTTGTGTGGCTCCGTCTGTTGAAAAAACGAGGCCTTTCCTTTGTTACCAGAAATATTTATCAATTTCAAAGCCCTTGTTTTGTATAATAAATTGAAAATAAAATTATTTAAAATTTAAAAGTAGTTTAACATGAAAAATGATAAAATGTATTTGTTTAAACAATACCAACTTATTTCTTATGCAAGGCTCAGGTTCTCTTTTCTTTAATGAATTTATTCATTGTAAAAATTAATTTTCAAATATTGTTCATCGTACTCGAACTTTAAACTTTTACATGGAAATACATGATATTTTTATCAATTAGCATTTCAAAATTCACCTGATACGATAGAAAGAAATTATCAATAATGTGGATAAATAAATTATAAATTATCTCTCTCTGTTTGATTATTCTATTTTGGTATAGGTCTTAGAGTTCTGTCAATATGTAAAAAAATTAATTTTAAGAACACAATATTTCTCTGGAAAATGCTTATCTTTGTGTGGCTAGATAGATGGAGGAGTGTGCAAGAGATGTTAGCAAGTCTCGTGTGCAAGTCATGATGAATAATTGTTGGGAGACTTTTTCAATAACTGACAACCGGATATCTGCATACAACATTACAAAGTTTGAGCATGCACTCTCGTAAATTGTCATTCACACTGCCAAAAACACACAGCTGATTACTCGTCTCCCAGGCCAAGCAATTGCTGATCCAGCGAGCGTGCATCCTGCACCGCCATTATATCTATACTTAATTATTGCATTTTCAAGAGTCAGGTCATCTTTTATTCGTTGGCCCTGTCTTGCTCATAGCTGCAAACTTCCTCATAATTATTTAATCACTGCCTCCTGGTGTCCAGCAGTGCGGATACAAAGGTATGCTGCATTTGTTTTCGGACCGATCCGAGGAGGCTAATCCATTTTGAAGTTTAGTCAGGAAAAAAAATGAATACTAATATATATAATCTTAAATTTTTTTACAAAATTAGATTGAGCCTCTGTCAATGTTCATTAACCAAATAAAATGATTATTGAATATAGAGATTCTCTAAGTTATTTTAAATTCTGATTCCAGAATATCACCGAAATGAAAACATTGTGACAGAGAAATGATACGCATTGATTGAAAAATGCATGTGAAATTGATCGGAATATAATTAATGACAAAAAAGAGGGGGCCGGGGTGAAGCAGAAAAGATAGGTAAGAAAGGCGAAAAAGACAAGTAACAAAGACTAATTGGGTGGGTTTAAGGGGTCAAGCAAGGCCGACAAGCATGGGGTTGTCTTGTCATATCAAACCCTTCAATTTTAAAATTAAATATTCACCATTAATGCTAACTAAAATATATGCTCCTTACACTTTCATTATTGGTGCTTGAAATTTCTAGCTTTGCTTCAGAAATTGGTAAATAACACAACTAAATTCATTAAAGAACTCCAGATTGTAGGGGTGTTCATCAAACCGCCCACACCGCATAAACCGCCCGCACCGCTCCGCACCACACCGCAAAATGCGGTTTTTTTTTTTTCGTGGTGCGGTTGCGGGTTGAAATTTTAACAAACCGCGCGGTGCGGTGCGGGTTGCGGTTTGACATTATACATGCGCGGTTCAAACCGCACCGCACCGTCATTTTCTAATATATAAAAATATATCACATATAATTACAAATATTTATATTATATAGAATATAGATAGATTATTTATTATGACATTATATCCTATATGTGTGTATATATGTTCAAGTTACTCAACTTAATTTTAATATTTTTACAATACAAATTAATGTTATTTTTAATTCGACAAATTAAATATTATAATTATATTTGTTTTCCAATAAAATGACTTGCAAGTGTTGAAATCTTTTCATCTTCATCATTATCATACTCATATTTTAGTTTATATTTTTTTTAATGAGTATCGTAACTCTAAATTTGTGTGTGTGTATTATAAAAATTATTTTTAATTACATATATTTTAAAATTATATTTATATTGTCATTCAAAAGTATAATTTTTTTGAATGTATAAACCACGCAAACCGCATGAACCACACCACACCGCACCGCAATTTTGTGGTGTGGTTTACGCGGTTTTTATATTACGCGGTGCGGTTGCGGTTTACGAATTTCCCCAAACCGCATACGCGGGTTGGTTTGCGGTTTTAGGAAAAAACCGCACCGCCCGCACCGCGAACACCCCTACCAGATTGTGCTGCCCTACATATCCCCCAACTTGCAACATAACATCGTTGCCCAAGATTTAGAATTTATTATACGTAGAGAATAAATCATTTAAACGCATATGAAGTTGTCGGGTTAACACATTTTTATACATCTATCTACTTCTCCAAGTGAAGCATTTTGCTCAATTTTTGGTATATTACGTGTTGGTAATTTTTGTATGATGAATATATTGAATCAAATTATTTTTTAAGATAAAATTTTATTCTTTCAGAAAAAATTACTCGCTCTGTCTCATTTAATTCAATCCATTTTTTTCCACTACTCAGACACGCATTTTAATATTTTTATAAAATATTAAGCTTTTATTAAAGAAAATCTTAATAAATTATAAAATCATACTTTACAATACATTAAAATAAAGTACGTGCCGCTTTACTGAGCCCAACGAAGGGAATACTCATTTAAAAACACATAACTGATTAGTAGATGTATATAATACGTTTTCTTAATTAACACTAATATGTTGTTATACGTACAGCACTTGAGGTTGAATAACATATAAAACAATGAAATATTATATTATTCGCTATGTATAGTCATAGAACGATATAGACTGTCCGAGAAATAAAATAAAATAAATGATATATACTGGCAGAGTATTACTCTCTCCGTCCTGTCCCATTTTATGTGACCGTTATTCATTTTCGGGACGTCCAAAAAAAATAACCTATCATTATTACCCCACTATCTCAAATCTATTATTAAATATTGATAGGTCCCACCACTTTACCCACTTTTCAACTAAACTTACTACTTTTTTTTAACGGTTAAGCACAAACTCTCAAGAAAATAGACTATTTTGATTGGTGGAATTGGTGTGAATGCAGGGGGACCATTAACATTTATTACCTATCCACCAATCAAAAGCTAGTATTCATATCAAAATTAGTACTATTGTGTGCCCTTGGACACATCATAGAAAATTCGTTTTTTTAATTCCGTGAAAATCAAACCTAACTCACTCTTTTTGGGACGGAGGGAATATATATGAAGATTGAAGAGCAATGGCAATGCTGATAGATAAGTAGACTATAGACAGACTTCCAAAATTTAAGGTCTTTGAAAATATATATTACACCTCGTGGGCCTCAAGGACATCCGAAATTCCGGATGAGCCAAAGTTTTGGAAGCTCTCATTTTCCTTGACTGAATACGGCCCAGTAGCCCTAGATCCTAGTCCATTCTAATTAATTGCAAGATAAGCCTTTGCGTGTCTCCTCTGCTCATGAGAATAAGTAAATTTAACTAAGGGGTCATTTGTTAATAATTTAATCGGGTTAATAATCAAGTGAGTCACCAAAGTGAACTCAATGTATCAAGTTGGTCACTGAACTCAAAACCGTCTCAAATTGGTCACTTAAGTCAGTTACATGTATCTTTAAATACAAGTTCAAAGAATAAAAGTATTATTTACATAGATTTACACATTATTCTTGAATGTTACCACAACTTAGGACAAGGTTATGACTTCTAGCATTTATGAAAATATATTTAGATTTTATCAAGTTTATTTGTTATTTATTTTTAATTAAAACAAAGGAATTAACTATATAATAAAAGATAAATAACAAATAAACTTAATAAAATCTAAATATATTATCATAAATAGTAGAAGTCATAACCTTGTACTAAGTTGTCGTAACATTTAAAAATAATGTGTAAATCTATGTAAATAATACTTTTATTCCTTGAATTCGTATTTAAAGATACATGTAACTGACTTAAGTGACCAATTTGAGATAGTTTTGAGTTCAGTGACCAACTTGATACATTGAGTCCACTTTGGTGACTCACTTGATTATTAACCCTAATTTAATCACAGGGAACAGGCTCGTTCAGCTGTTCAGATTGTTTGGGTGAATATTCATGACACTGGACGACACCTAATTTTCGGGATGAGATCAAAAAATCTGCTGAACGAATGGCTTGTAAAAGTGAAGGCAGTGTGGTCCAGATGCGATTCTCGCAATCTATTTTATTTTCTATCCTGCATAATAAGTACACGCTCAACCAAATTTTGAAAATAGATGGTGTATTCATTCTTTTCGCCTAACAGGTCCAATTCACTGAAATTAAAATTGAATGTTGATGTAAAGTCATCTATTTTTTTTTTCATATTTAATATATTTGACTTTATTAATAAAAACATTAATCAAATATTTTTATTCAAAAATAATATTTTTAATTATATGACCAAAACTCTTATATGTATATAAAGATGTCAAGTGTCAAATATTTAAATTTTAAAATAATTTTTAAGTAATATACTAGTTATAAGATAAATATCACCATTCAGAAATTTTAAATTTTATATCAATCAAATGACATCGTTCACCCAGCATTAAGATTATCATTCGTCCAGATACACTAATCATTCAGAATTTATGATTCAGATTTAACAAATGACCCCTAAGCTATGATATCATCGAATAAATGTGGGCATGGAACACAGATGGATGACGACATAAAATTAAATTTGTTATAAATATCATTCTGGAAAGTACAAGAGAACTGTAAAATTTCTCCCTCAACACCCGAAACAGGTATCTATGCTATAAACCTTGGATTGATCTGTGAAGTGAAGATGAAATCCCTCATCGCATGTAGTAATTGTAAGAAACTATAAATTACAACAAAGTTAGCACTATGAATAAATAAACTAATTTTGTTCAACAAGATAGATATGGTACAAGCAACCTGCAGGTCCTCAACAAGGTTGTATTGATTCAACCTCTATGAAGATGTCTCATGAAATTGCCCAGAACTTCTTTTGGCATATTAACACAGTCAACCTCTATGAAGATGTCTCATGAAATTGCCCAGAACTTCTTTTGGCATATTAACACAGTCTCCATTTGCTTTTGTTCATTTTCCAGTGAATGTGATGCTACCTCCCACAGAAACAAGGCAGCTATATCTTTTATTCTTGATATAATGGATTCTTCATCTCTAATAATAACAAAACCCTGCCAATTGAAAACAAGTCATCTATATTAAAGTGCATAGACCAGGCAACCTAGCAGAAACAAGAACTCAAAATGCTAACAAACATATTCAATAATAAATACTCCTCACCTTTTTCAATTTCCATGTTTATTATGCTTCAATAGCTTTTAAAGTAAAAAATTGAGCAATGATTAATTCAAATAACAATCTGAATGACAGCCAACTACAACAGCGCAGATCAACTTGAAACTTTTTAAAGTGAAACTGGAGTCATATTTAAAGCAAACAAGGAACAACTTACTACTGAATTCAGGAACAAAGTTTGTGCAAGTTTCAAACGCAGCACATAATGAGAATTTGGAGCTCCAAAATACATTTGTTTCCAGACAAACTAAAATTCATTTTTAAAACAGGAAGGCTGATAGAAATCAAGAAATAGAACTTCTCAATGTCCAATTTCAAAGAGAGTGATATAAAGTGGTGAAAAGACAAGATACAGTTGTATGTGAAAACGTCTGTTAACACCGAAAGTGATAACGCCAATCTCCGATCCCGGTCCTTCCTCCGCCGTGACTGGTGGTTCCGTGGTGTAGCTGCTGGATGGGGGCCTACAAAACAACGCCGGCGGGGGGGTTTTGCCCCAAAGCGCCTCCGGCGTGAGAGTAAGCGTAGGTTTCGGAAGGATGAAGACTAGAGAAAGTGCTATCTATGTGTGGAGGGTGAAGGTGGTGTATGGTGGTTGCATGGTGGCTGATGGCTGATAGTGTTTATATGTATGCTGAGTGCTTGAGTGTGTGCAGAGAATGAGTGTAGGGAGTGAAGTTAACCCCCAAACTCTTGATCCTTGGTCTATTTATAGGCCAAGGGTTAGGGTTTGGGGGTGCGTACCTGGATCCTGGTCCTACACGTGTAGGGATTTGATCCCCTACACGTGTCCAGGTGTCGGCGTAGAAGTAGTATTTTGGAATGTTCCCTGGCTTGTCTCTATCGCCAGTAGTTGACCGTTATATTTGTCTTTATCGTGTCAGTCTGCGCCTTGTGCAGCAAGTGTCGGCTGGTACATATGCACCCGGGCAAGTAGTAGGTTTTGCTGTACCCGGGTGAGGGATCTTGTCCGGGTTGTGCAACTTGACAAGACTAGGGGGCGTCCTGCGGTGTTGGTGGCTACCCGGGGTGGAGGCTCCTCTAAAGGACCCGGGTGCTCCTTCTGAAGGACCCGGGTGTTGCTTGACCGGGTTATACCCTATCAGAAAGAATTAAAACTACATTTGGAGGCCAAAATAAATTAGGCACACCAACTAAAATCAAAGAAACTAGCAGACTGATCACTACTCATACAAACAGCTGTATCCTGTATCCTACAACTGTGTTTCGCTGATAAAGAGAGGTCAAGTCTTGGAAAAAGATGTAATTTCTTCAGGTTTAGAAGACCAAAATCAGGATTCTTAAAGAAAAACTTCAATCCTTAAATTTCAGGCATCCTAGGGGTTCTTTTTTCCTATTTTCGGGTGCAAAAAGCTAAAGGATGAAATCAACAGTATTGGAAATCATACTGACCCCACACAAATATCTGAAAGAAAGAGTTGATAGCAAAATTTTCAAGATCCTTCTGGGATATCCGACTCACGAGGAACATAGTATACTTTATCCACACAATTTATATGTTTAAAAGCTGTCTACAGGGCTTGAGATTTTACAGAATAAAGCTTTTCTTTTCTTCCATTGAAAATTGTAGTATACCATCTCCTGACAAGATTTTGGTCCTATTCAGTATGACAATAATGTCTTGGAAAATTCCCATATCAGGTTGTTTGGGCTACGAGGCAGATCAATCCTACACCCAAAAGGAGCCTGAGAGGAACAACGATTAAGTCAACGAGCTCGACACTTAATCTGCAGTCCTACTTTATTTATTACATGCATTGATTATCTCTTCAATTCCTAAGAAATAAAAGATTTACTGTGAAAGCTGCAACTCCGATAATATCTCCAACTCTTGTTACAAAAAGTGGTGGGTTCAAATCCTTTGACCAACAATGATTGTTGGAGAAGGTGTATGGTGGTCCTTTAGGGATGATGCAGGCAGTCGCGGTTGGAGAAGGTGTATGGTGGTCCTTCAGGGATTATGCAGGCAGTCGCGGTACTACTCGTGGTGGATGTTATACGTGCTAGTGGCCATTTGTGCTATGGCTCTTAATGTTTGGGTTGTGATGCTAGCGTTGAGCCCTAGTAATCTATGCCTCTTTGGTTTTGCCGTATATAGTTATGTGTAAGGATATGTAAAGAGTGCGACCAAAAAATATCACTCAACGAGATTGATAATTTGGGGTGAGGTTGGGTGTTCGAGTTATTAATAACACTCTCAGCCGTAATCAGAACTTGATCCAAATATTCTGTTTGAATTTCAACAGCGAGTCAGAAATTGATCAAAAATATTTACAAATATATAGGTCTGTGATCATCATCCAAAAGTCACTATGATATAGTCTTGCCAAGTGAACATTATATTTCAGGTCGTAGTCCTAATCTTAATGAAGTACCACGCGATCAATTATCCAGGAATGATCAAATTCTTCAACATACAAGAAGACAACTCATGAACGTGAAAGACTATAATAATGCATAAATTATTCCTCAAGCAATAATAAGTAATAATTGTGATATGTGGGGAAGGTAAGATAGGGGTACTCTTTAAAGTAGTTTAATGCTCTTTAATAACCACATATGATAGATAAACAGGAGCAAGATAGAAAGTCTGAAAGTCTAAAAGACTGAAACAACTAATGGAGAGGGAGTTGAAAGGAATTTTATTCTACAGATCATGAGTGACTATCCGTTTCACAGGTTTGCAAAAAGAATCACTATACAAGGCATTAAATATTTAGTTAATATGATACTCTCAAAGTAGACAACTGAAAATGATGAATCTACCTGAGGTCTCAAGACACGATCCATTTCCAACATGATATCCTCAAGCAAACAGCCTTCTTCGCGTTTGTTATAGTGAGAAAATAGATGATTAGCATGCAACAAATCATATGAACGTGGGTATGTTGAAAATGGTTCACACCTATAAATCACAAACAAAGACAGTAAGAATTGCTCTTGAGTCTTGCCTACTATAGCATAGAGTGGTGATGCAAGTAAGATCAATTTAAATTACCAGTCATGAAAAGCACCGATCAAACCTCGGCCATATATAGCTTCAAGTGTATTGTTCATGCTTACTGGAACCACATTCATCACCCAGACAGGCCATGTACCCATAGCAACGGCAAATCCCCCATAGTGAGCATTCAGGTCCATGACATTACGGACAGATGCCTCATCAGTATTCATCAACCTCCAGTAGTGGCGAACTTGATCTTGCCAGTAGAGGGTATTCGATATAAATATTTCTCGATCAATACCTGCGAGATGACATTAGGATTACTGCTCTGCCTAAGTTCAAGTAATAAAATTATGCAGCCACATGCAAAATTAAATAATCTCATCAACACCGAGTAATAGGTAGTAATAGGTGTGTGGAGAAATGAAGGTCCACCACTGATTAGGTGACTACTTGAACATGGTCAAGACTTAAATAGCCTGAAAGGCAAACACAGTACCAATAATCATTTACTCAATCGTATATACAGGAACAGAAATGTGCATTCAAGGACGTATTGCAAGGATTGCCTACTTGAACACACTTTGACTTGGATCAAATCACTTATCACTATAACAAATTTATATGTGTCTTCACAATATAGGGAACTTAACTGTTGGAACCTAGTACGTATCTCAAGTGAGGACAAAGATAAAATCCTATTATAAATAGAGATTCCCTTCACTATATTAAGAATTTTTTGAGCTGCCCCAGTGCACTTAATATATAACTTCATGTAACAAGGCAAATTAGTGGCACTGCACTACTGCAGTAGTTGCAAGTTCCTCATTTTCATCAAACAGGCACTTGTCCCGCACTGGGAGGTCCAAAGAGAGATGGCCTACTATGGCATGCTTGGTTCTCAGAACATGTCAATTAAGTCTTAAATGATTCCTAAATATCCAGCTTAGGTAGCTCTTGTAGCATCAGTACATAGGAAGAAGGCCAAGATTGTTAATGTATTTTCCTTTAAGTTCTTTCTCAGTGATAAAGTGGTAAACACAGTCAAATAGAATGTGTGCCTCCACTAAAACGTGTAAATATTAAATTTAAATACTCATGGCCACATGCCTATATTACTGTTAAAATGCCCTTAATTAAACTATCGAAATAACATTGAAGGACAAACTAATTTATTATCTGGTTAAATGTGGATGAATACACAGAATTCTGGTTAAATGTGGATGAATACACAGAATTAGTAACAAACGCAACATGTTGGTAATTAGGGTCGAGGGTTTAAGTTTTCAATTAATCCATTATATAATTACCAAGTGCTACTGCTAACAGAAAAGAAAATAGTTACAAGAACTACTACTAATCTCTACAAGTACTAGGTAAGAGTTTGGACAAACCTATACTATTAAGACTTTCTGAGTATTCTGAACGACGCTGTGGCATAGGAGGAAGTTTTTGGGAACCAGAGTCTGGAGTACTTGAAGGAACACAATCCTGCATAGGAGTTTTCCATGATGGTTTAGAGTTATCACTAGAGTCACATATGCTGATGAGCCTCTTCTCTGCATTGGCAAGGAGACATGACTGATCATCCTGCTTAATCCAAATTGCTGTTTGCACTTTTCTTGCAATTAGTTTCCAGCACATTGCAGAAGTCAGATTTGTCAGCTTATCCCAAATTGCTGGGTAATCTTTATCCTTCCTATAAGCTGGTGGTGCAGAATAGACAAAATATCCATTTGGACGCAGAAGGCGGTTCACTTCTTTAATTAAAATACCATCTGTAGCAAAAAAGAAAAAAGAAAAAAAATATAAACAGACTGATGAATGGTAATTAAAAAAATTTAATATTAAATAAACTGTTAAGACACAATATTATCATGGACCTATCAACTACATGCAATCACGCAAGCACTGGACCTATTGCAAATAATCATAGCAGCAATACATATTTATGACAATCATGTCAGAGATACTCATTTTACTTGAAATACTTAGACACAAAGTCGGACTCCTGGCATGCATCTATATATAATTAAAACAAAGATGCCAGATATATTCATTCTGCATGAAACAGTTAGCCCAAGATCTTGCTATCGAAAAGGACAAGGACACAAACTGGACTACTTGATATGAATCTAATAGCTTATTCCTGATTCAAAACTAGAAAGGAAAAGAGGAAAAACTCTAAACGCCTGAATAACAGCCAACATAACCAAACCTAGTCATGAACGAAAACTGAGACTGCCCAACTCATGAGATATATTAGTAATAGCTCCCATTGATATTCATTCAAAAAAATTTGGTTATTAAAGCCTGGATATTAATATACTCCCTCCGTCCCATAATAAACATCCTCTTTTTTTTCAAGTTTTTTTCACGCATTTCCAAGTTTATAAAAAACATGCTTGTAGATATTATTTTTTCGTGTTTTTTGTTTTGTATAAAAATAGGAAGTTCAAATTTTAATACAAAACAAAAAATACGAGAAAATAATGTCTACAAGTATGCTTTTTATAAGCTTGAAAATGCGTGAAAAAATTTGGAAAAAAAGAGGACTTTTATTATGGGACGGAGGGAGTATAAAAAAGCTCTGGTTAATGCTACTTCATGTACCAAATCTAAAATATGTTTCTTTTTTACTTGTAAAAACGTAATCTTACCTTTATGACTTGCAACTAATAAATACCTTGAGATTCCCGCCTTAGCCTTCTTTTTTACTACTACGTGTATGGGAAAAAAGCAGAAATTCTGCTCTCTACCTCCAGAATTTTGTAAGCCCGTATTTCTATGCAATATAATATTACCTAGGCCATCATCCTTTTTAACTTAATTTGCTTGTTTTACTTTAAGGGTGCAACATTGATCATCCTCACTCTATTGGTGCCACCGGCACACTAGCAAACTTTTCTACTTGGTCCTGAACTACCGCAATTTTTATATTATGTTTGTACATATTAGTCGTTCCATAAAATTATACGAAATTTACTATCCACAACACTTGAATGCAGTATTAAAGTGATTATAGTCCTAATTAATACCTACATCAGCCCTAATAGTCGATACACATGCAGAACATTTTCTTTATAATGTATATACCATTATACAAAAAAAATTGATGCAACAAAATAATTTACAGGACAATGCTTCCATGTGTTGACTTAAGGTGTGAACACAAATTCCAGCTATAGGCAGCAAACGTACCATTCTCGTGAAAATCAACACGGCACCTTGAGCAGTGTACCATTTCAAACGAATGACTGGGATATGGTAGCTGCTTCGTGCCCAGGGCAGAAATCATAGCACCAATACCTCGCTCCAGCGCAAATTGAATTTGATTCTCATGACCATCTTTTGGAGCAAATGACATGGTTTGAATGTCTAAAGGAAGAAGATAAGCTGAGAAGCTAGCAACCCCACATCCAACATCCAAAACTTGATATACTCCAGCAGAACGAAGATCACCAGTGTCGTTGGTTATCATATTTCCTAACCTGCATTTGTCAAAGAAATGATATTTCTAGGATGATATCAGTATAATGGCATGATAGCAAGTAGATAACGAATAGATTGATCAACAAAATCAATATAACAACAAAAAAGGGTACACATTGGCATCAATTTAGTTTTCATTTACACAAATTTCCATTTCCAACAATTATTAGGTAATGATTCACGCAATGGCTATCAATAACAAATTACATGCAAGAAAGCAGCCCGGAAACCCATCAATCCACAAGTTCGCTAGATGAATATTCTTATCACAAGAAGCCAGCATGTGCAGTTTGTTCAAACAGCCCACTCTTTGACAAAGATAATTGGGGCCGTTTAGCTCAACTTAAAAGAAATTTTTACTGCTTATAAGAGAGAGGTTATTAATAAGTGAAAAGTAACTTTTAATTTATGTGTTTGGATAAATTTGTTAGTATTTACAACTTATCGGGTATAAAAATTATAATATAAGATATGATAAATTATCTTTTGAAGTGATCCTGTACAGTTTTGTAAAATAAAAATAAGTCATTAAAAAAACTAGGATTTTCAACTTCTCATATTCTGGTTTAGAAGTCAGAAGTTGACTTATAACTTCTTTACACAAACGGTACAAAAAAGTCGCTTCTAAATTATAAGCCCAAAAGATGGGGAAAGAAGCTTAGCCAGACAAGGCCAATAACTTAGTAAACTTAATTCCTCATCATCCCATATCACTAAATTATTATAATCGATGTTAAGCAAGTTATAGTATCAAAATACATATTGTTCTTGCAAACTTTTTTGCACATGGTAAACTTGATATCTCATGCACCTAAATTTCTATATGCTCGTTATGCATACATTTATGTACATAATGGAATTACCAACAAGTTCATTAAGTAAAACTAGAAATTTAGAGACATGTGCTTTCGTTACAAACATTATCACATTTTCAAAGCAGGAGATTGTAATAGTAGAAATTACTACAAAAAACATGATATCAAATAATCTAATTACCTCTCAATGTATTCAGTTGCACCATGCTTAAAATGAGTACCACCTCCTGGAAACCACCACAGTTCGTTCTTCTCATGCACCCAATTTTGCCCTCCTTTCACCTCCGAAAGATGGGTATGATTAACATTGCTACGCCAAACATAATCTCTGCTTGTGGGCCATCTAATGGGTAACTTATATTCAACAGGAGGAGGAACTAAGCAAAACAGAAGTCTTTCAAGAGGAGGACAATGCCTCTCCAGCTCTTCCTTCCTAGTAAGATCCAGCTTAGGAATCAATTCTTTCACATATGAAGGATCATGGCACGGTATATACTCATTGAATTGCAATGGGCAAACATTCATTCCATCTCTCGGAATCTCAAGTGGCGTTTTCCGATAAGAAAGCATAACCCGATTCGTAAACGCATTTCTACCTGCTACAACAAAACATAAACCACTTAATCATTCTAACTAACTACTTCCAAATCCAAATTCACCCCAGCCCCCAAATCAAAAACATAACAAACTACACTTAAAGCCCCTTAGTAACGTAAACAAGCTAAAGAACACTACATAAATCAAGTAAAATAAAAACCCATTTCGTAAATTAGCCCACAAATTCAAAATTCAATAACAAACTAACCAGAAGAAGATGAATTAGAGATGAGTTGTTGCTGAGGAACAAAGGGATCAGAGTTGTGAGAAAACAAAGTGCCAGCATAAAAAGAAGCAATCATAACAAACAATGCTATTAATAATATCTGCCCCGTCTTCGAATCGAACGCCGCCGACATGTATCCCCCAGACATCTTAGTACTATTGTTGTTTGCTCCTCGTCAATTAACACGGGATATACATGTAGAGATACATATATTGTACGACAGAGGAATGTACAGCGATGAATGTGTGTAAGGAGAGGTTAGAATGTGTGGATCGGGGACATGGGGGTGTTCATAGGATGAGATCTCTGGTTGTTTGTGGTCTTGGTTTACGACAATGAAGCTCAACAAGATGAACAGCACTAGTCTAGAGTGTGTGTGTCGGTTCGCGTGTGATGGGTGCTACTGTATTCGTTTCTTCTAACCCGACCCGACTGTTTTCTACAACTCCCCTCTTTATATTTTCTTAAATAATCTTAAATCAATATCAATATAGTTACATAAAATAGAAGTGAGGGGCGTGTAGTTGGCGCCTCTAAAATAGCTTTGTTCTATTTTTGAGTCTTCACCTGTAAATACTTTTATAGGTGGTAGGGTTTTGAATCATCTAAATACTAATTGATATCATATATCCTGACATAAATTAATTTGATTTTGTTTCAAATTATTTATGGAATATAATAGCTTGCAAGTTGCAAGTATTAATCCGATTTTGTTTTCAGATTATTTATGGAATATAGTAGCTTGCAAGTTTTTTAATCTGATTTTATTTCAAATTACTTAATTATAAAAAAGAGCTGCACTTATAAATACACATATAGGTTCTAGTGTTTTGGATCATCTAACCAATAAATACCTTTTATTTTTCTAATTTTCTGGATTTTTTCGATGAAAAATATTTTTAAAAAAATTTTGTTTTAGATTAATTAATATGGTATATATCTTGGCATAAATTAATCTGATTCTGTTTTAGATTAATTAATATGGTATATATCTTGGCATAAATTAATCTGATTCTGTTTTAGATTATTTGTAGAATATAGTAAATTGCAAATTTTTAATCTGATTTTATGTCAAATTATTTAATTTTATATTATTAATATAATTTTTATAGGCCGCCGCAACGCGCGGCTTCTCGACTAATAATCTAATAATCTTAAATAGTCTGTCTATTGAACTTTATACAGTTCATTTGGATTTTGTGCATTTTACACATGATTAATATACTACTCCCTCCGTCCCAGTCATTTGTATACAAATGGCTGGGACACGGAGACCAAGAAATTGGGTAAGAAATGAGTAAAGTTGGATGAAAAGTGAGTATAGCGGTGGGACCCATTTATATTTAATAATAAATTTGAGATAGTGGAGGAAAGTAGTGGGTGTAATAGTGTTTATATTATTATAGAATGGAGATAGTGGAAGAAAGTTGTTGGTGTAATGATGTTTTATATTATAAAAGTTTACTACTTTTGGAATGTATACAATTGATGGGACGTCCTAGAAAGGAAACTGTATACAATTCATTGGGACGGAGGGAGTACCTATTAACATATTAACTATAATTAATAGGTAAAATGATTCTATTTGATTATGTACCTTTTATATTTGAGTTAACACCGGATATTATAATGGGTGTGCTGTATGCATAAGTTTTTTGACAAAATGCAAATTCATTCCATTAAATTAAAATAAGTCTAGTCGGGACAAATCCCCAACTAACAATGCAATCAGGTTGATAAACAATAAAACGAGCCAAACAAATAACCGCATTGTTTCCAGACTGCTTAACAAACTGAATCCGAGGATTCTTGAAATTGAAAATGAATACAAAGGCTTCTCGAGTAATCCAGCCTACATCAATCCCGAAAATGGTAGCTTCACAATTGACCTTCACAATAGTTCCATGGCTGTTGCGGTGTTCAGACGACTCAGTTATAAAAACTAAGCAATGAGGAACAAGGGTCCTCGAATAATGAACAACTATAATTTGTGAAAGGTGAGCACATGCGATCGCCACCGTTCCAAGCATACCCCAGTTATCTACATGCCGGGAGCCAGCTATAGACATGCCGAAAGTAATAATGATGCGATAACCCAGATCTCCCAAATCTCCATCACAATCATTCTCATTGATAACACAAAAAGACATAACACAGAATCACCCAAGAATGGGGTACTAAACCAACACATGCCAAAAGGCGAGACGGGAAAACACAATCGGACCTTTGATTTCAAAAGATCTGATTTATTCAGAAAACAATCAAGCCCAAACTCAAATGCGAAACAGATCTGAGAATAAAACTCGATTGGAATCTTCGAGGTTTAAGCAACACTCGATTTTATTGAAAAACAAAAAACTGGTAAATAGTGGAGAAGATGGGAGAGCGAAAATGATCTGGTGGATGAAGAGGATGAAGGTGAAGAATGGAGAAGTGACGGCTAGTTTTGGGAGTCGACTCTCAAAACCCTAATTTGAGAGAGAACGGAGAGTTTAATATTCTTAAGAAATACTTTTGCTGTATGCATAATTTAATAGTGATATTTTCCGCGGTTTTCATAAAATCTTGAGTTTTCTAGTTTCTCTGGGCCTGTCCTTTTTGAAATAAAAACGGGCACTTGACATGTCTAGCGGGTTTTGATAAATTCTTATCGTCACTTTGTTTTTGGGCTTTTATCTTAGGAATAGAAGTGGACATATTTTTTGGGACATTTTTGTTTCACCCACTTCACAGGCCTATTTTTCTTCTGGACATTAATGAATACAGCCTGTTTCAATAAAATCCATTTCAAGCTGGATTCGTGTCAAGTGGATTGGGCCTAAATATGTAGGCTCATGTGATTGAAGTTTGTCCAGCTCATCATCGTCCGCTCCGAATTTACTGCACCCACGACAGTATCGTTTTAAATTTTTGTAGGTCGGTGAAAGGGTTAAAAGTCATTTCGGATTTTTGTTTAATTTCTTTGTTGAAAAAAATATAGATATCAAATTTTATCAACAAGTTAAAAGTATACTAATCCCTTTATTCTAAAACAATAGGCAATAACTCTTATTTTTCAATTTTCTCTCTTCAAAAGAAGTTTAACATATATTTAGTTTTATTTTGAAAGAAAAATAAAAAAATTATTATTTAGAAATATAATATTTGTACACTTCAAGTTACGTGTAAAAATTTAAAATTAATTTTAATTTAGGGCAGAAAGAGTAAAAATAGAAAAGACTACCAGGCTTTTCGTAATTCGAAGTTATGATGCGGCTAAAAATGGCCTTATTACAAGACAATTCAAATTGTAATGCTTAAACGTAATTCGAAATTTGTTTGCCAATTGCCAAATAAATGCATTGAATCTTTGGCATGTACTGGGAGCACTGTTGTCGGTATATGGGTTGAAGCGTGTGGAATGCGTGGTTGATTCTCCGAAACAAAATAAAATAAGCTGACCGCATCGCCCAGCGGGGATCTGATATAGTGATATATACACCTGGGTGTTTTCTGGGTTTAATAGCCCAGCTTTTCAGCTATAAATAGGAAATAGTTTATTTGTATCGTTTGTGAAAAAAATAATAAAAATTTAAGAATGTCAATTTTTGTTTCACGATTTTTATGTATTTTTTAAACAATTTAATAATTTGTAAGGATTAACTTACTTCTCATTTCTACTTTATTTCTTTATTTTTTAAAAAAAATCACTTTTTTAAAGTACATCAAAACCACCCCATATATTTTCATGATTTGGTGTACATGTCTCGATCTGCCCTAAGAATTACTGGCGTAAAACTATAAATAATTGCTTGCTTCCTCGAACGATAATAATATTGTCATCCTTGTGTCAGTATATGACAGCAACTGCATAACTAATTTGGCGTTCGTGAGAAATAGTTTCCTTGGATTAACAATGTTTTCTTGACAAAGTGAAGATAATGTGGGTGTTTGTGTGACACTTTTAAGTTGAGCTTCTAGGATTATAAGTTAGGAGCACTTATTCGTACCGTTTGTGTAATAAGTCAAGAAGCACTTATAAAAAATTAGGAATGCTAACTTTTGTTTCAGGATTTCTACTTATTTGCCAAACACTTTAATTACTTATAAGTCTTATCTGGCTTCTAACTTCTACTCCACTTATTTATTTTAAGCAAGAAGCACTTATTTTAAGCTCAGCCAAACGGCCCCAATATTTAAAAGCAAGGGATAAATATATCTATATAATAAAATGAAAGGAAATTGAAATGGCGATAAATTCGTGATTATGAGAAATTCTCTAATTTTGTAAATTTTGTCCTAAAATATGTCCAAGAATATAATAAATAAAAAATGATAGCTGATATATGAAAAATATCACTTTTCAATAGACAATCCTTGACTGAAATTCAGCTAACTTTATATCTCTATGTCCCATCCAATTGCATATGGTATTTTCACTGCTCGGCATGTATTTTAAGATTGCTATAAAAATTTCTCTTTTTGTATAAAAAAATATTATATTTTTATACAAGAAAAAGAAAATCTTAAAAATAAGTTGCATAATTATACTTTATTAAATATTAAAATCTGTGTCGCGTCCCCGTCCCTCAATGTTATACTATTGACGGGGACGGAGAGAGTAGTAATGACTATAATTATATATATATATATATATATATATATATATATATATATATATATATATATATATATATATATATATATATATATATATAGGCTCATGATCAAATGGAAACCAATTTTAAAATAAAAACTAGAAACCAATACAAGTTAGTGATATTCTCAGTACAATTTAGTGATTATCTCTTTAGGATTTAGTGATCTGTGCTGCAGAAATTAGTGAAAACTCAATCTCCAGATATTAACCAGCTTAGAGTCTTCAGATCTGTTCATGTTTTCGATTCAGATGGTGGTGATAGTGGTGGAGATGGTGGAGGTGAAGGTGGAGATGGAGGAAAGATGATTGTAGTGGAGGTTTGGGCGGCTTGAAGTAGGGGGTTGGAGCGTTGCCGGAATAGTGGCGGCTCCGCCTTTGAAGTTGAGTCGAGGTGGAGAAAGAAGTATGAACGGATCTGAAGGAGGTTGAAGCTGCGATTAAGATGGGCCTGGTGAAGATGGAGGTGTGGAGGTTGTGTTGTTAAAGAAATAATGGAGGTGGAGGTGGAGATGGAGGTGGTGGTTATGGAGGGGTGGGCGGCATAGAGGTGGTAGTGGTTATGAATGAGGCGACGACGGAGGTGGTGGTAGTGGAGGTGGGGTTGGTGAAGATGGAGGTGGGTTTGGTGAAGATGGAGGTGGAGATGGGGTTGTTTAAAAATTTAGTGGTATTTGCTTTAGGATTTAGTGATATTTCAGTTTGGTTTTTAGTTTCTAGGATAAGGAGGTTTCTATTGGAGTAAAACTCTATATATATATAGGCCAACATTCAAAAGAGGGACTCCTTATATGGAGTTACATAGTGCGCCACTATAAATCATCAATTTTATTATAAATTCTGTTATAGAATACATATAAAACGTGATTCTAATATAAAATATTATAAAATAAATCTATTTTAAGTAATTTAACACTTAAAATTTGATTAAAAAAAGTATATTTTCGAAACTGATTCTACAACAGAATAATTCTGGATGATTATTATTCTGTTATAGAATCATGTTGAGATATTGCATAATTTTAGATGATCTTTGGAATAAAAAAATTGTATAACTTCGTTTTCGGTTTAATAATCAAAATTTGCAATTATATTTCATAAAAAATATAATAGAATATATATTATGTATATATTTATAATAGTGTGCTACGTAACTCCATATAAGAGAGTATGCTATGGAGTGCTACCCTATATATATATATATATATATATATATATATATATATATATAGTTTTACTCCAATAGAAACCTCCTTATCCTAGAAACTAAAAACCAAACTGAAATATCACTAAATCCTAAAGCAAATACCACTAAATTTTTAAACAACCCCATCTCCACCTCCATCTTCATCAAACCCACCTCCATCTTCACCAACCCCACCTCCACTATCACCACCTCCGTCGTCGCCTCCTTCATAACCACTACCACCTCTATGCCGCCCACCCCCTCCATAACCACCACCTCCATCTCCATCTCCACCTCCACCTCCATTATTTCTTTAACAACACAACCTCCACACCTCCATCTTCACCAGGCCCATCTTAATCGCCACTTCAACCTCCTTCAGATTCGTTCATACTTCTTTCTCCACCTCGACTCAACTTCAAAGGCGGAGCCGCCACTATTCCGGCAACGCTCCAACCCCCTACTTCAAGCCGCCCAAACCTCCGCTACAATCATCTTTCCTCCATCTCCACCTTCACCTCCACCATCTCCACCACTATCACCACCATCTAAATCGAAAACATGAACAGATCTGGAGATTCTAAGCTGGTTAATATCTGGAGATTGAGTTTTCACTAAATTCTGCAGCACAGATCACTAAATCCTAAAGAGATAATCACTAAATTGTACTGAGAATATCACTAACTTGTACTGGTTTCTAGTTTTTATTTTAAAATTGGTTTCTATTTGATCATGAGCCTATATATATATATATATATATATAGTTTATAATAGTTTAAAAAAATTAACAACACATCATTTTTAACACATGAGATTAAATATAGTTTTATGCTATTTAATATATTTTCTGTTTTATATTATAATATAAAATAAATAATAGATTCATGCTAATTATAAAACGGTCTTTCTAATGTGTGCCCAAGGGAACACAATAATCACTAAATTCTATAAAAATGACATATTCTGATTGGTGGAGTTGATGTGAATGCAGGGGGGGTCATTCTCATTTATTATTCATCCACCAATCAAAAGAAACTATTTTTATTGAAGTTAGAGACTATTGTGTGCCCTTGGGCACACCATAGAAAATCCCATTATAAAATCTTAATACTCATATAATATAAGATATAGGTCGTCTCTGGGCATCGAACAAGTCAAATTTTCCATGCATTGTGTGGTTTCTGGCGGTGGTTAAAAAATCCGAATGATGTGCAAGTGTGCAACGGAGAAAACAATACACAGAGAGCAGGGTAAAATCTTAAAAGGGCGTCAAAATCCATCAATCAACAAACATGAATTATTCAACCAACATTATGAATAATTTCATGGAAATTATCTCCGCACACCAAAAAAATCTCCGCTATTCGTCAAACAAGCCATCCCCACTTGTTTTATTTGTCAATCCAACCACCCCATCCCCCACTAGCTTGATAACTACTTTCATCACTCAACTTTGCCTTTCTTATCAATACTAATATGCAACTGCGATGTTATTCAAGTAGAAACTTTATTTTGGTTTCTTCACTTTGCACCGCACAAATTTTTTAATAAACCTACAAATTTACTACTCACAAATTACATAGAACGAAAACAATCCAGCTTTTCTCTCCTTCCAGAAATTTTACAAAATATTTATCGTGATACGAACGAGAAATAAAGATCCCGTTAGCACGGCAATTACATCAGATTTTTATTGATTTCGAATCAGATTTTTTTATTACGATTATTATGCAAACTGCGGGCAACAGAAATATCGAATATAAGCGGCGTGTGGTAGGTGCCTACCTAGAAATTAAAAACCACTAATAAAAACAAAGTTATTCTTAGTTTAATGAAACAATAAGCAGATCACATAAGAGAGCTTTTCCTCGTCTCATTAAATATTGGAGTATATATACATTATACAGCAGTGGCCAGTGGATAATAAGTAGATATATCCTTCAAGATTGATCAATCACAGCCCTTAAAAATTGATCAATCATTTCTCAACACTCAAATAAACACCCAAAATTACCCAATTAATAATTAACCAAACATTAAAAAACACGTCATCATCTTAGTTGTTGCGTCATCATGCGTGCAAAATCATCAAAACAAACAAACCCATCGTTATTCTTATCAACGCCGCTTATCATCCTACGGCAATCGTCGAGGGTACACCCACCATCTCCAATGGACGTGAACACACCGTATAACTCCTCCGCCGTTATCTTGCCGTCACGGTCGTTATCAAAGAAATCAAACGCGTCTCTCAACTCAGCGTCGCATGACGGCGGCCCAAACGCCGAACTTATCGCGCCGAACTCCTCCAAACTGATACACCCGTCGCCGTTGCTATCCACCTCGCTCAGCATCAAACTCAGCTCCTCCTCACTCGGCGGACTCGCTCCGAGTCGACTCAGCAACGCGCCGAGTTCATCCCTCGTGATCTTCCCATCACCGTCCCTGTCAATCACTTTAAACGCCTGGACCAAGTCGTACAACTCGGACGTCGACTCGGAGGACGACTCGGACGAGTCGCGGACAGGCAACACGCTGGTCGGAGTCCCAGAGCCGTTGGATTTGACGTGCGGGAGATCAGATGACGAGGAGTTGGCAGAGCTGAAGGAAGACGGGTCGGATCTGGAAACGGATCGGGTCTTTTTGCGGAAGATTTTCTTGGGATTGATGTTGGAGATTTTCATGATTGTGAAATTTGTTAACCAGAATATAGATAGAAGAAGAAGTGTTGTAACGTATAATTATTAGAACGATTATTATGTTTTGAAGTAGAAAAGGAGCAGAATGGGGGATTAAAAGGAGGAGGCTGGGGAGAAATAGAGGAGCCATGGGAGCTTCCAGGAAGTTTCGTTTGGGTTAGTACAGACTATTATTACTGTCCTTTTTATACGTGTTTGTGAAATTCTATAATTGCGTATATTAAATACTCCGCTCTCTAAAACGACGTCTATTAATTATTACAGGGGGTTGGATATTACTAAAAAAAATTTAAACATATTTTAATTTTAGTTATATTAAAATTTCAGGTAAATAAAGTTTTGAGATATTTTGAGTTTTAAATTAATTTTTTATAAAAAAATTCATATATTAATCTAAGTTGAGATGAAAAAAGAAAAAGTAATTCTCCGAAGCATGTGTTAATTGTTATACCAACCTCCATTCTAGTCGACGCATGGAAATCCATTAAGAGTTTCAAATTTAAATTTTTAGAAATAAATTGTCTTGCACGAAGACTGTCGCTATCAGATTTAATTTGTAATATGTTTTGTTAAGGAATTTTATTATTTAGTTTTATAAGAAAATATAGGACAATATTCTTCACTGGTAATTGATACTCTATAATTTTTTTACTAGAAATCAATATTAAACTTCATCATCATAAAAATGACTAAATTTATTTAAACGGGAATGAGCAATATTCATGTCCGTACACTATTGTCTATTTGTGTTGTGTCGTGAACATTTGGTAGATATATAACATTGCTAATTTGCTATAACTGACACTAGCAAAGTTTATCCTGTTATTCCTGGATAAACATAGACTTACAATTATTAAAGGAACCTACCAAATCTGAGGATAAATTTCATTACGATTGCAAACAAACTGTGTGCCGGGCACAATTTCGACTTCGAAAATTTACATTTCTTTGTGTCACGTCACCCTTGCAAGTTGCGCATTGTATTTTAAGGAAAGTGCAGTGTATTAATAATACTAGCCAGATTTCAAAAAAAAAAAAAAATAATAATACTAGCCATTTGAACATAGCCGTTATCCATATATATACTACGTAGATAGACAAGGTTTTTATGAACTAAACTTTTTGACGGAGAATACTGAAAAAATTATTATTTAACTGTAAAACAAAATAATATTGAATAGAAATTAATTACAAAATGATTGTTTTATACTTTTTAAAAAGTGCTCAGCAATTGTCCTAATTATTTTCACAAACAAACTCTTCTCATTTGAATCATTGTTTATATTCACATCTGATTTGATTTTTACATATATTTTGAGTATTTGATTATATATTTTAAATTATTATTTTTAAAATTTAGTTTTATAAATTATAAAAGATATTATATTATTGTGTTCATAACGGAAATTTTTAAAAGTGATTATATTTAAAAATACAATCAAAACACTTTGTAAAAAATATATCAATCACATATTTAAAAATGAAGAAAGTAATACACTGAAATTTATGTATCTCATGGGCACAGGTAGCTGTATCTTTTGATTGGTGGTTTTCTTTTACCATAATGTCATCATTGATTATATATGGGAGGAATTAAATTTCATTTATTACAAATTTTATTACTACCTCCATCTCAAATTAGACGAGCTTGTTGACTTCGGGCACGCACTTTAAAATCCATTGACCGTATAGCCACATTACATAATTTTAAAATTTTATTTTTACAAATAAAAGTTTAAATATGAAATTTTCATTTACAAAAGAAAAATTAAAAAAATAAATATCGGAACTAGTCGGTCAATGCACCTTAAGTTACGTGCCCAAAGTCAACTAGCTCATCTAATTTGGGATGAGGGAGTATTATAGGTGATTTTATTTATGTTCAAAGATTTTAATGAATATATTAAATACTTTAAAATTTTTCCTAAAAAAAAAAACAAATACTTTAACATTGATTATATTACCCTTTATAAAATGATTTATTATCGTGGACAGCAGGTAGCTCAAGTTAGTTTGGAAAATCAGGTCTGATGGGAGGGGATACAGCTGGTGGCGAGTACAAGGACATGGGCATGCGCTCCTTGAATCACTACTCTATTTGAAGCAGCAATTTGTCCGTGATATGGGTATGAAGCTTCCTGGGAGGTGATTTGGTGAAAGAACAAATAGTGTCAGACACTATTTAACAAACATTCGTGACTGCTACTATCCTCCTCTATTCGCGGCCCAGCTGTCGTTTCTCATAATTTGCCCCCTCTCTTTTCTTTTTCTACAACACTCGCAACTAAAATAGATAGTAGAGATCGGAAAATCAAAATCGAAATCAGTTATAAAATGCCGACTTGGTTTCGTAAACTCTAATTAGTTTCAGATTTGATTTGAGTTACGTCCAGCTGAGCTTCAACTTGTTGTCTATAGTTGTTGTTTTTTTTTGCAATGCAGACTTATATGCCTTACAAATTAGTATTTATTCTAATAATTTTCGGGATGAATCAGAGTCGAACCGAATGTCCCGAGACAACAAAAGATAAACCCTCACCGTGGCCTCGACTTGTTGTCAATAGTTAGTTTCCCCGCAATCTGGTAACTCACGGGGTCCATAAGCTGCTTTTGAAGCATAAAGGATAACCAGATTTCGTACACAGCCCAAGTGCACCACATGTGCCCTTGCCTTTTCCTTCACAGAACTCATCACATTAATTTAATTAAAGTAGCATGCCTTTAGTTTGGATGCTCACCTATTTATACTCCAATTTCGACTACTGCTCGCTCCTATTTGGAATCTCGTGGAGTCCTTGGTTTTCACAGCCATATTCTTATTGATCAAAATAAATTGGAGTAATTAAATACCAGAAATTTGTAAACAATTATTATTTCTGGGCAAAATGTAGAAACCCCACGTTAGACAAGTTCAAGGCGTGTCTGTCAGCCAACTAATTAGCTTCTACATATACTTTTAGTTGGTCCCACGAAGTACCAGTCTTCTGAGCAGGGAGTGGATTATACAGTAATAATAATCCTGCATACGTCTATTTTGATCAAATTAGAGTTTAAAATAATCAATTAAAATATCAAATATTTATAATTCGGTGCAGAATTTGTAATTTCGTCTATCATAATTAATTTGATAAAGTTTTTAGAGATATTTACATATTTATGTCCGTGTAATGACTCTCTAACCTATTTAATAGAACAAATAATCTCCAACTTTTAGAGATATGTGATGATTTATAAATTTTGATATTTCAATTGATTATTTTTAAACTCTAATAATTAAAAGGAATTTTCTATGGTGTGCCCAAGGGCACACAATAGTCACTAACTCATATGAGAATTCTAACTTTTGATTGGTGGATGGATAATAAATGTAAATGGCCCCCTGCATTCACATCAATTTCACCCATCAAAATAAGTCATTTTCACGAAAGTTTGTGCTTATTGTGTGCCGAAAGACCGTAATTAGAATGGGATCACGACAAAGTGTTGGTACATAGAGTGCACTTCATTCGTAATGATATAATTCCTTCTTTTTTAATATGTTATATTTTAACTTTTATTCGTACTTTTAGATACTCACAAGTTATACCTTGTAATAAATTTTCTTGAAGCTTTAATTAAAAATATTATTTCGTTAAAGAATTAAACAAAAAAAATTAAATTTTGGTATATGATCAATATTTTTTAACGCATTAATGTCATAGTTACAGAACGGGGAGAGATTGCTACTGAAAAATTAAGTTGCAAAATCCCGCCGAGGAACTGGGAAATTTTATTAATTAGTTATAATTGTGACCTACATATTGTAAAAAGGAAAATCGGACTTATTTGGTGAATTCATATAAATTAATCAAAGATTAATTGAATTAGACTGGAATAAATCGAATAATTAATTGAGTAATCAAATATTTAATCAGTTCAAACTGCGAAATATAGATTAATCAATGATTAATCACCGATTTTTAGAATAGAGACGGTCAATGCAAACGTAAGTAGGGAATGCAAAATGTAAGTAGTGGGTGGGCACCGAGTGAGTGGCAGGCATGAGAAGCGACTCAATAATTCATAGCAACTGCACATAATTATTCAGATCATCACCACTAACATGTGCTGCTACTCTTTTACTACGACTTGATGGCGCATTTCATCCAAGAGTGCGTTCACTGTATTTACAAGTTTCTCAACAATCATTCACAATATTTACGACAACACAGACGTGACATGAATATGATGTTTGACTCTCGCCCATCCACCACTTTTTTCTATCTTCTGGTATCTAGTGCCACTGTGAAATGGTCTGCACTAACAAAACTTTCTTTTCCGAGGATACGCACAAACTATGCTTTGTGCGGCTGCATTTCTTCGAATAGACGAAGCCTGTTGGGGTTGCGCGAATGAATCCAGAAACGAAATGAAATTTAAATTATATTATAGAGCGATCCCGTAAATCAGAAGTCACATTTTTTATTTTTTTTTGAAAATGAGAATAAATCTCAACGAGAATCGGCAATTCACCGTGATAATTCTTTCATTCAAGAAAGCTTATTATCTAACCGTCGGACATGCAAGATGATCAGGGAAATTTAGACAATAAAACTTTAATGTCCGAAAAGAAAACCGGCCTTCTACCAAGAATCCTGAAAATAAAACAAGAGAAACAAAAAGAATATAAGTCGATATATTTAACAGATTACATTACAATATTCCCACAATCATGATAACTCATGATTGAGACATTTAAGCTCTTAATTAAGGCATAATAATAAAATATTAATATCCTTAATTAAGACACAATTAACGCCCTCAAATAAGGCCCAATTAACGCCCTCAATAAAGAGGCACAATTTACGCCCTCAATAAAGAGGCACAATTAACGAGGCACAATTACTGCCCTCAATTATGGCACAATTAGCGCGCTTTCCTTTCTGAAACCGGATCCCGTTAGGGATGGGCATTTACCCCACCCCGCTCGATCCTGACCCGATCCCCGCCCCGTTCGGGTCGGGGATTCGGGGAATTTTTCGGGGGCGGGGCGGGGATCGGGGAAAGGTTTATAAAAAATTCGGGGATCGGGGCGGGGTCGGGGATTGGTGTCTCCCCGCCCCGATCCCCGACCCCGATTATATATATATATAAATAATAATATATTTATATATATTATACTAAATATATTATTAAAAATAGATAAACTTTACAATATAATTAAAAGTAAAAAATAATCTTTATTTTTATTGATTGATTATAAATATATTGTAATATAATATATTTTATAATTTTAAATTGTTGTTTATTTATATTATAAATCAATTTTAATATGATTTGAGGTTGAAAATATAAGATAATATTATTTTATTATTATATTAGGAGTTTGTAGTTTGTTTTTGAATTAAAAAGTATATTATATATTATAAAATTATTATGTTTTTATTAAAAAATAAAATTCCCCGAAACCCCGCGGGGAACCCCGTTCCCCGTTCGGGGCGGGGATCGGGGAGGAAAATAATCCCCGTTCGGGGTTCGGGGCGGGGTCGGGTAGGGGTATTGAATTCGGGGATCGGGGTCGGGGATTGCACTCCTCGCCCCCGAAGTGCCCCCGTGCCCATCCCTAGATCCCGTCCTGAAACCGCCGTCACCGCCACCATCGGCCACCACCGCTATGCTATCGATCAAGTTGCCTCGTTGTATGCGAAGCGAACAACGAAGCGTATCACATGTAACACGAAAAATCGCCAAAAACACCAAAAAACAAACAAAACACAGGGATTAAACAAACAAACAAATACACACAAACAAACAAGATTAAAATCAACACTTTTCGCAATTCCACTCAAAATCATGAGAAAAAGAAAGAATATTGTAAATAATTGTAATAGAAAGGCATACCAGTTGAGTCATGAAGAACCCCATAGGATTTGAAAGTCGGAGCAGCATCATGTGACAAACCCATCTTCTTAATTGCCCCTCTCTCTCGATCTTTTTCTCTTCACGCAGAACAAGATATAAGATGTTATATCAATCTTTATTAGGCTGGGCAATAGTTGCTCGGGTGCCATAGGATTGAATAAACAGAGACCAAACATGGGTGACGGATTATTACTTGTCCTAATTTCTGGTTCAATGTATTCCCAAATACTTGTCCAAATGCCTGATCATCGTTAGCCATGTCTTTAATTCTTAGGATTTCTGATAGCAGCTGCGTGTAATTAGAAGTCACATTTCTAATTCAAGAAAGAAAATTTTCATTTTTCTGTTACTAATTTCTTTCAAATTCCATCATAATAAGTTTGTACTCGTTCATTTTTTTTGAAAATTTTCATTTTGCTTCAATTATTTCTTATATTTTAGTCATTTTATTCAATTCTCCCGAAAAGTTTCGTACAGAGCCACTTTCTTGTGTTTTGTTTCGAGTCGACTTAATCTAAGACCGTTTAATTACCTAATTTTTGCAAAGCATTAACCATTACGTGTTTGCCTGATAGTAACCGTTTTTGTTTTCTTTCAACAGAAGGATTCCTTCAGCTACAACATATGGCTGAACATTTTTATCTCTTTTTCTTTGTCAAGTAAGTTTTCTATTTGCAGTTATACATGAGCTACCTATATTAATTTATTAATGTACGGCACGTAGAGAGCCACATCTTGTTTATTTAGTATTCAAAATCCAAAACCACGGGCACAGTCACGGATGCAGATAGAGAAGAAATAGTTTCAATATCTATACTGTTAATCTGCTGTAAAGCACATGGATACAAAGTTTTAGGCCAAAATATTTCCTGAATTTTCCATGTGATTAGTCCACTAAATAATTTAGTATAATAATTGCTACTCCTTCCGTTCCTAAATAATAGTAGCTTTGACTTTTTGCATGTAATCTGAGAGGTGTGCAAAAAATATACTTCTACGTATTATTTTTCAAATTTTTTTTTCCTGAATAAAAGTTTGACATCTATATTTTTATTCAACAAAAGAAAATTTAAAAAATAACATGTAGAAGTACGTTTTTATTGCGCCTCAAAATACATGCAAAAAGTCAAAGCCACTAATAAAAAAGAACGGAGGGAGTATTCAAATAACCATCGCAACTGCATATGTAAAAAACATCGATTAGCTAATCTTTGCCCAGTCAAATATTTGTAGTTTGATGTCAGAGAACTCAATCACCACCACAAGAATATGGAATTCTGTTTGGAACAAAATAACAAGCTGATACTAGGAATATGGAGTAACTATAATGACCCAATCTATGAAGAGGGAAAACATGTTGCATTAAGATTACACTAGGAATTAGAACACCCAAAATTCCCTGAAGTATGATACCTGTTGAGAAGGAATTCCTGTTTATGCTCCGTTAATAATACTCTTGAAATAGTGAAGGATGGTTGATTACAGATCTGATCTCGTAATTCAGCATGTTGAGTAGGAAAAAAATCTCTAGCATTCTGTAAATTACATTGTATTGTTGCTGCTACTTTATTTGTACCAACCAGTGAGGATCCATCTCAACATGAAGCAGAAGCAGCAGCCTATAACCTGTGGAGAAAATGAATATATAGCCCTATTACATCATTTTGTGCATATGCAGGAAATTTGATAAGTGATGAACCTCCTACAATATGAGTACTTCATAACAAACACGTTAAACATACTTGATAGTGTATAAGTTAACAGTCGGGTCAAAACAGTATTTATCCGTACATATACAACATGCCAAACTTTAAGCCGGAAGTTGAACTCTCAATAAAAAATATAAACATATATGAAATATTGTAATTAGCTACCTGGAGAAGTAGTAGCAGGATGCAAAGTGACTTCTCTGACCTCCTGCCAAACAGTCTCAAGGATAAGTTCACAAGAGTCCCATCATTTGTCCCAGTAAGTAGTCCTGTCTGAGGGTCGAATCTACAAGACAAGAAACAAACTAGGTGAGCTGCAGGTTTCTCTATCCCTTTTAGTGTAAGCATCAAACTGAAAGATTACCTTGGTAGCCGATGCCGTGGGCAAGGAATATATCCAGCGAGCTGACAGAAAGGTTTAGCAAGTCGAAAATCTAAGAGCTGGGAAAAAAAATATTGTGTGTGTGGAAGTACAAAGTGAGAAAAGCAGAACAAACCTGAGGGAGGGATAGGAGGAAATTAATGACTTGAGGAAGGAAGAATATAAGCAATGTTTCACTGTAACAGATGTACAGTATTAGCAAAATATCTTCATATGAAAAGGCAATATCAAATGCATTTATGGCCTGTTTGGGAACTTGAATTTCATTTAAAATTCCAGATTTGATCATATAGCATGTTTGGATACACAAAAAAAACTGGATTTGAATTTCATTTGAAATCCAAGACATTCAAATACTAGTAGTATAAAGCTGAGGATTTGAAATCACACCCCAAATCTTGTAATTTGAAATCCAAAATTTGAAATGAGATACATGTTCCCAAACACAATCTTATATAGACACATTATTACGAGGTAGTAATGGAGGCTTTATTATGTTTGTTACAGTCAAATTGTGTGCAAAAGAAGCTTTAACCATTGCTAATACATACACACACAAAGGCGAGATCCCTAACGGACAGGTCTTTCCTCTATAAAATTGCACTACACTAGTTTACATCTTCTATAGACAAGCTGATAATATAAAGTCCATACTATATCCCGGTATCCCAATCATAAAATTTGATAAAACACACCTATAATGGCCCAAAATTCCAACCACAGCCATTGTCATTCCAGCAAAGTATGTGTAGGTATCACCAACAAAAACTGAAGAAGGATACCTGAGACATGAAGAGAAACAGACATAGAATTAAATATGAGGAATTACTGCACCTGGTATAAGAAAGACAGTGTCATTACCAGTTGTAAGAAAGCAAAGCCAGAGAAGTAGCAAGCAATGGTTGAACAAGGTAGATGGAGAATGCATGAGCTTGTTTATACTCAGGGTCAGCCGATGCTCCGATTTGCATGATATTATGCACCAAAATCTGTTGCATCATACAAATATATGTGTCAAGACCACAATATGTGGTGTGGCATTAACAAAAATTTTATTCGGATTTTAAAACCCTTACAAGAATTGATGCTTACAGCAGATGCAATAACGACTGTCTGCCCAACTTCCAGACCATTTATACCAGCATGGATATTGATGGAGTTGGTGCAAAACACAGCCAGGAGTCCCATATATAACTTATAAAACCATCCTGTCCAAAAGTCATAGATGAATTCAGACTTGTTAAGAAGATATCACCAAACGAATACCATGGAAATTCTAGTAAAGTTGTTGAAGGCTATATTGGTGCTAGTAACCCACACGGAATAAAACGGCATTAAGTATTGCCCAAATGAAAAAAAAAACATTCACCAAATATAATGTATAAATGCAAGATTTAGTATGTTCATATGGATTATAGAGTACCCAGCTGTCACTAGCCTATTGTAGTATTTTACCTGAGGACAGTACTGCAACTCACCTAGATCTAAGATCTCAAATCCAACATATGAAACAATTGGCTTTGGTATAATTATAGTTGTATGTCCAGCATAGGCCATCAACAATGGAAGAGCAGCAACGGATGGCAACACCAATTTCCTGGCTTTTCAGTTGGTACCATATTTTGGTTAGTATGAAAACCAAAACTATATGGTGCCTATAAAAGAAAAACAAATAAGTTCTGTAACATGACTCGGTTACTCACACTCTCCAAGGAATATCAAGGACATCATCCACAAAACCAAGCAGAATCATGAAACAGATGGATGCTAAAGCTGCATTGTATTCAACTAGCCACTGCATAAATAAAACAAGCAACAGCTAATACTGTTAAAACAGAAAGAAGGTCTTCACTGCAAAGACAAGGCCATCATGTAAGGAACTAATATATATCATAAATATAATCACGATTTTTTTCTTCAACTCGGGAATAAAGACAAGGCCAACCATCTGCAACTTACGTCTCTATGTATATAAATATTTCCATTAGCTATACTATATTCCATACTGTAGTATCAGATTTGAACTGGATAAGATCAAAATTTATCTTGATAAAGATAGCTAAGACATGGGTTTTAGTAAATAAGATTTAAGAGAATATATAATTGCATCTGAGATGTACTGCTTGTCAATAATCACTTAGATATATGAAAATTATATAGATCCACTTATCAATAATTTCTTAAATAAAAAGATTAAGATTTATTAATTCATGGGTCTGTGATTCACACAGGCTCTGCAATGCTTGCATATCTACACGAGAGAGGGAAACTGAAAAACTATGCAACAACATTCAGCCTGAAACAGGAAACACTTACAACTGAATCCGAGGTGAAGTTAAAGTACTGAAACAAGATAGCAATAACTAAGAAAACTATCCCAACAACAATCCCTAGAGACTCAGGCCTGCAAACAAGATAAGATCAAAACAAATTAAAAAACTATCTAAACGTCTTCAACTCTTGCCACCAGAAAAGTAGCAATTCTTAATTTCAGAGTATTAATACTGGAGATGCAAATTTTAACAAGATGAATCCTAGAAAGTAATATGATTACAATTTAATTAACATGTTTACACAAAAACAAAAAAATGTACAACATAATGGTTCCTCGATAGCTGCAATGGTAAACTTCATAACCAACCTGTCAGCGTACGGTCAGTTTTAGACTTGTAACTGACCGTTTGTATCATAAAGAACAATTTTATTCAGTCGGTTTTGTCGACCTTTCTTGTAGTGTTGGACATGTTTGATTGGTATCGGGATATTATCATGTAGAAACTATGCTTAATTTGATCTCAACCTTCTATAATTTTGATTTAAATTATAAAATTAATGTGTTGTAACATCAATCATCAGTTAGTAGTTACGGAAAGTGACAAATCAATACCCCCAAGCTCCATTTAATTGAAAGAAATTAAATTGAAAGAGTATTAGAAATGGTTTAAATTCATAAATTTCAAATGTTTCTCCATTCCATTAATATAACATTATAACTAGAACCCAATCTCACCAATTTAGGGACAAGCACTCAATCCTACTCATCTATTTCACAAACCTAATCACACATTCCCATTTCTATCTCATTCTAAAACCACAAACTAAAACGAGGCATAACTTAACAATTTAACTTGATCCGCCAAATTACAAAATGGCCTAATAAACAACAACCACAAACCCGATCAATCCATCAATATCCTAAAACTAAAACATCTAGATAAACCATAACAATTCATAACACACACAGAACACAAGTCAAAGCGAAGACTCACACTTTAATCGAGCCTTGAGGAGTGCCTTTCTTATTAATATCATAACCAAACATATTACGCCTCAGCACGTAACGAGAAGCCACGGGGATCATACTCAGCGTAAACAAGAAGCCAGCGAAGCTAAGCAACGCATTGATGAGAATAGATCTCTTCAGATCCACCTCGATGTTGTCGCTGTAATGGTAGAATATGAGGTACAAGTAAGGGATGATGAAGATGAGAGATACTTTGAGGACTTGACCTAGTTTGTACGGACGGATGATCGGAGTGGAAGAGGGTGGAGACGACGTCGTTTCAGGGACTGGTTGTTCGGGAGTTGGGATTGAGGGAGATGAAGATGGAGTTCGTTTTCGAGCAGTCATGGTGAAATTAGGGTTTGTGAATTGGGGGAAGTCAAATGAGTGAGTCGAAAGAGAGAGGGAGATTGTTAATGACACCTGCAATTTTCGGCAAGGAAGCGTGGAGGTTTACAAATTACTACTACTCCGTCGGACCCCCGGTTGATATGATTTTAGTGCCTGTTTGGACCCCCGGTTAGGCGGATTTTAGTGCCTGTTTGGACCCCCGGTTGATTTTTTGTCTCTGTTTAAGCACGTGGTCCGATCTTACTTTTCGCCAATCAAATTAATCAAAATTTGACTAAATTTTATATATATTATATTATATATTATATAAATAAATGAACATTAAAAAAATATTATAAATTACATATAATTTTTTTTAAAAATGTAATTTTAAACTTTTTAAAATAATGAAAGGGTTGTCTGTAATCTTGGGTCAAAAAATGATCATTATTGAAATTCAATAGTGGACAGCTAAAAAGGGATGAAAGGAGTATTAATCATAATTTTATTAATATTACGTTTTTAATATAAATTTAGAACTTAGCTTCTTTTTTTTAAACAAAATTGCATATACTGATTCAAGCACTCAACCAAACACGTATATCACATACAATATCTATCACACTCCGACAACTCAAAGTTCCTACAACACATGATTATCACATTCCGGCAACTTTTTAAGGATAAACCAACACATAATCACCACATCTTTGATTTAACAACTCAAAAGTCTATGATTATCACATTCTGGCAACTTTTTAAGGATAAACCAACACATAATCACCACATCTTTGAAAAGATTTAACAACTCAAAAGTCTATGATTATCACATTCCGGCAACTTTTCAAAGATAAACCAAAATATAATCACCACATCTTTGTATAAATCAAAACACAATCATCCTGACAACTTTTTATTAATAAACCAACGTCATGAATCTTGAATTCGACCATGAATCTCAATAACCAGATTCCTTCTCCAACAGATGTAAACATAAAGTTACAAAGTTTAAAAATAATGCAACAAAACTTGGCATGATACACAATCTGAAACATACATGCAAAATAGAACAGTTAGTAAACGATATAATTGTATCACTTGCACATCTAAATTTAATTGCAGAAAAGAATTGACACTGGCAATCGGTATAAAAAGACCGAAGTTGAGAATTATAGAACTGGAATTGAGAATTTAAAAGTTATTTTAAAGTAATCTGCAAGAAATGCTATATGAATACAGAAATATCTAACTGCTGCACTATGTTTTCACTGGTTTGTTGTATATAAAAATGTTAGAAATGCTATTCCTGAGTACATGATTGTCCATTAACATGCAGCCAATAGACTCTGTTGATGATTCTGGATAAATGTTTGAAGGTAAACCACAATACCAAATTAGCCAGACCCCCCCCCCCCCCCCCCCAAACCCCCCCCTCTATTTTCTCTCTTCTCAAAATCTTGCGTAAAGTGCTGTAAACTTCATTTGGATATACTATGTTCAGTATGCGACAGTATATAGGTGTCTATGTATCAAGGTGCATATCTTCCATGCTAGGAGGAGATAATGGCGGAATTGCTGGTAAATCAGTGTCCGAGATAGCCAAGATATTCCTGGTATTTGCTTGAGTTTCTATATGCTTCCCCATTTTTCTTGAAGAGACCATCTTAAATTTATCAACTCTAGAGGCATTAAGGCTCTCAACCGATGATAAAAATGTGTCTTTCAATGGGTTTTCCTGGGCAGATTCAATTACAGAAGTGAAGATTCCAGATTCCCTTAGTCCTTGAATAATGACCTGTGGGTAATATTAGTAAGTATAAACAGATTTGCAGTAACATGCAACAGGTATATTGCCAACAAAAAATGGAAAAGTTGAATTGTCTAATGTAGAAGACGCACCATTGGAGCATATATGCGAGTTAAAATTCCCTTCATTATAAGTCTCAGCTTCAAAGCTTCGTCAGTCCATACAACATGTTCTCGGTACCTGTAGCAAGTAAAAGATCACCATTAAAAAAGTTCGTATGAAATTGAAATTGATATATCAGTGACAGATTAAAAAAAGCAAGAAATATTGACTCCAACAAATTGCTATTCAAGAGATAATGATTCTGCCCTCGTAGATCGAGAATGTGTCTGCACAATAATTTTCAAAAAAACAAGTCGATTCCTTGCAGGAGGACGATTCCTGTGTCAGAAGACCCCGGATATACAATAAAATTGTTTTACCGATGTGGAGTTTCATTCTATAATATGTTTAAGATACTACTTGGCAAGGAATACTCACAGATATACAGTAATTTTAAATAAAAGACATAAATGCAATTGCTTTACTTCAGCTCGCGATATCACATTAGTCAGAAGCATCTATTAATGACTCCGTAAATTAGTAAAATCTATCACAACGCATTCTCATCATTAAGTGTACTGCAAGTCTGCAAGAGGTCTCCTACTGCTCAAAAGAGATATATTTAAAAACAACTTGTCTGATATTTGTATCTCTATATTATTCAAATTGACGATTACCATTGAAACATTTCCTCTTCAGTTGCTGTAGAAGCGATTATAAATGCCTGCAGGACAGAACTTTGGTCAGACAGAGTTGTGTGAACTGAATTGCAATACTTATGAAGCTCAACCAAAAACCAGCCAACATCTACAAAGCTATATTTTTTAATGTTCTACAACAAAAGCATAAATGGTTAGTCACGTTGGACAAAAGACTGAAATGAATTGACATCATGATCCATGATAATGTAAACTTATAGATAGTATTTAAAATGAAATGCATAGGACTTACAGCTCTGTCGAAATCTAACATGAAGCATCTCTTAACATCCTCTTTTGTAGGCTTACAGCCACAACGATCACGTCTTGAAGTCAAATCCGAAAACTTGGGGTAGGTGTAATGTAGAACAGCAGACTCTTCTAATTTTATCTCCCTAAAATTTGACCACACAATGGTACAGATTATGTTTTAGATCATGAATATAAAGTAATATATAATCTTCTTTCAGAAAATATATGTTCATAACAGAAGCAGTAAGAAGTTGAGCATTTATTTGAGCAAACCTAGAATTATCAGTTTACTAAACTCTATAGTCAGTAGATTAAATTACCATAACTGAGATTGTATGATGCAACACATATGTGATTTCTATGATACTATATAATAGATGCATCGCACACTTGTATAAGAACATACAAGTACTTCCTTTATTGTAGTATGCATTCTGTGTAAGAAAGATAGCGATAAATTTTATCTATTTAAAAAGTGAGGTTGTTGTATGTTTGTTTCCCAAGTCTTGGATAGATGATGTAGCCACTTGAATCAACTGGGAATGTAGAGATGACATATGCTGTGAAATATATTCCAAATTTTATCCTGAGACTACATACTTGTACTGATAACATGTCAAGATTGAAAAAATAAACATTACACTGCTGTTGCTTAGTATTTAATCTTACATTGGTGTTTTCTTGTAATTGTGCCATCTGTGTGCGCCATTTGGACGAAGATTATCTATAATACGAGCAGCTGCTTTTCCATTTCCATATGTCATGAAGTAATTTGGATTACCACGAGTTGCTTCTTTATAATTGCCATAGTACGTCTCTTTTGGAAGATGTTCAAAGTTCTTCTTGAACATGGAGACCTAATTATAAGATAGATCCATTAATTAAACTTCATGCAAGTTAAACTTTTTAGAATGGGAGAGGTATGAACTTCAGATCTCAAAACAGTTTTGGCAATGATTCTATAATCCTCATATAGAAGTGCTTGCTACTAGTTAACAACCAGCTAGGAGCATTCTTTTCTGAATTACATCATGGGATCAGAAATGAGCCAGGGATATATTGATTCTGGCCTATATAAGAAAGGTTTAACAGGTACCAAAATCACTATGACTAGATCGGTAGATATGTTATATGTTGTTGACCTGATGTGATTTCTGATAGATCATGCTTGGACATGTTTAAGCTAAAAGGAGCTATTATTACAATTTTTTTTATATGATTGTAAAAAAAAACATGATTAAGTATGTTGAAGGAATATATATTGCAGAGGACAGAACTTGAGGAAACATGTTTATGATAGAGTTATATCTTTTACTTCCAACCAAACTTAAAAAACTGACTTAAGAGTATAGCCATGTGATTGAAAAACAGAGTTGGCCAAAAAGTTGAAAATCGAACCTAAAACGTGTGCAATTCATTTTCAGCAACTTCAAATTTCTATTGCTATGGATGATGATGATGATGATAGCAACTGCAACCTTACCTCACTAAATGGATCCTTTATATCATCTCTCTCAACGCTACTCTCCTGAATGACAAAAATTATTAATTCACGATCATTTCCAGACTATAGAATTAAATGAAGTGACAAAATATATTTATAAGCCCGTGGAATCATTTCACTCACATAATTAGGAAAAACGACCATGTCAGCCTTTTGTGGCACATTCGCGAAAAGCTCTCTCAAGGAATACTCACGAGTGCCTGCTGGATGCACTAGCTCATCAGTGTCAAGATGAATGATCCAGTCCATACCACCTTCCTGAAAAAATGAAAAACAAGGTCAAATTGTATATATAGATAATTAAAATTAAAAAGAAATGTTACACATTGAAAAACTTTTAATCACATACCCTTGCCAGAACTATAGCCATTTCCATATTGAGGGATTGCTTGACAAATAGCTCATAGTTGCATGGTTTGTAGAAGAAATTCGATAACCAAGTTTCGTTCCAGATTCGGCTAAAAAAATAACCAATTGTTGTAAACATTACAAAAAACAGTTAAAATAAAAAACAAGATGGACACATTAATGTAGAAATCTTAACATATCAAACATTGAAAACTTGCTTCCATATATGATATTAAAATCATAAACAAAGGGCGGGACAATATATAACAAGGTTGTAACACTGAAAACTGGTTGGTGCCATTTATACTGCCAAATCTTCCTATGATATATACTGATATATTACTGACAGAAGTTGCAGTAGCCTGCAATTGCCCTTCAATAACTGTTTTCTGTTGTAACTACATATCAGTGTCTTCAATATATTTTTTCATAAACACTAAGTGACATTAAAATCAGAACCAGCGGAAGGAGATGCAGCTGAATAAAAACAATTATATAAATACATTAAACAGAGGCATCTCATTTTGAATAAACCCATATATGTCATGTGTTCATGTTTTGGAGGACTCTGTATTATGGTCATGTATCCAGTTACGAGATTCGGAGGTAAGGAATTTACTATAATCAGCATCACAAAGATAATTAAAGATGACAAAGATTGTCACAATTAGAAATTTCGCAGACTACTGCCAACAGACAACATTCATATATCGGCGTGTTAAGGGAAGGAACCTTTTAGCTTGTCTGTCCTCCAGTTCTTTTGTTCTAAAAATTACTTGTACTCCCTGTACAAAAGACGAAAAAAGAAAAAAAGTAGAGATTTCCATAAGGCCCACATATGAAATGTTAAGGTGTAACAAGGCACACAAATGTAGAGAGGCCAAAAATTTGAACCCACCGGAATGCTTTGTAAGACTTTTGATACATTGGAGCTTGCAGCTTTCCCTTCAACAAACAGAATAAAGGAAGAAACCCCAATAACTTTGTGATAGAACATCCATGGCAATATCTGCTCTAAGCCAGCAGAAGTGCTCGTAGTAATACATATCTGCCACGGGGTAAACTTGTAAAGTAAGTGATGGCCAAAGAGTTAAGTTGACCACTTGACCTTATATAAGATAATAAGATTCACTAAATGGCAAATGGAATTGTAATCACAAAAGGCCCATATACCATTATAATACAAGTGTGGCCTCACTGCAAGCAAAAAAAGAATAATAAAAAACACTAATAAAATTCAGCTGTGTATCGCCGGAACAAATATACACATGACATATCCATTGTACTGCATTGCAAAAAAACATCATTTACGAAATCATAATCCACTATATATAAGGAATATGGCCATAACAGTCCACAATGTTAGCCTGTAAAGGCAAAATCTGTCTGATATCTAGTTTTGACGACCAGACATTTTTAGGCCGGTCTATTTTTTACAAAAATCTGTTGTAGTTGACGTGGACCGACTAAAAACACTTTTACATGCCACATTGGTGGCCATGAATAACCTGTTGTGGCCCACATGGTTGACATGGCAATGCCAAGTGTGTACAAGGACACATGGCACTGACCTGTTGTGATTGTCATCATATATACTAATAACTACTAGTGCAAGTGTGAGAGTGATCTGTGTTATGCACACACGTACAAACACAGTGATATGCATAGAGACAAATAGCCACACTGTCACAACAATACACATATGCATGTAACCAACAAATCAAACAAAATAAAGAAACCCTGACGATCAAATCAAGAACCCAAAACTAAAAATTTAAAAAGAATAGGACCTCACCTTGGGCTGAAGATCCGACCCGTATTCAAAATTCCAGCCTCTCAAGTAAGGAAACGTAGGAGTCCTTTTCTGCGACAAAACATCCGCACAATTAATCGACGTGGTCCTAATCGGAGCGGATTTATCCATACCCGGAAACATATCACGGTCATGATGATGATCATCCATTAATCCAGGCCACCGGGCCACCGGGTCATCGTATCCGCCCCGCCATTGGAGAACGAAAGCAAGAGCAGCGAGACTGAGAGGCAAGAGAGTGAGCAATAAGAGGAGTCTTGAAGATGGCGTCGATGAAGAAGAGGTGGGTCTGAGAGATGAGTGAAGACCCGCCATTGTTGATGTGTTTACGCATGCATAAATGTTAAGATGAAACACACACGCACGTTTCTACTCTGTGTTATTGTGTTTAGGAGCTGAAACCGACGAGGTTTGTGTGATGTACTTTGAATGCTGTTTGCGTAGAGTTCTTGTCGTTGCTCTTTGGTTTTTGCCGTCTTTATCTTTTTTCTCGAATTTGGTTATTTTCTGTTTATTTTTTTCTTTTTGGAAATTCATTGCCGACTTCTTTTTCTTTTTTTTCCACTGAATATTCCCCACCTAGATATAACAGAATTCGCATATTTCTTTATTTTTGGTAAGAAATAATGAACTATATTTTATTGAGTTATTGTGTGTAATATTTGTCAGATTTAATGCATATTTTTGATTGAGATATTATTCTGCTAAGGTTATTCATTCTCCGTTTGTGAGGAGATTCGATTAAGATTGGTTTTGGAGTTTGTAAAGTTCACAATAGAATATTTTTCTATTAGTGTCTTGTATATATATTGAATAGATGTTTATCATATCAGATTGTACGTAAAGATTTTGTCAAAATATTGTACTAGGATATTTTTTATGCAAACTTAAGTCTTATATAATATTAACGATAGAAATTGTTTTTATTTAGAACAAGTGATCCAAATTATTAAATTATTTAACATTTGTAAATTCATTTTTACTAGATATCTACATCCATGCAAATAAATTTTTGATTAGATATATAAATACTGTGAATTGCTACTTACATTTACTTTCATCATATTTATCAGGAATTAACTACTCAGAAATTTACAACCTTAAACGGAAGAATGAATAAAAGAAAAAATGTTTTGGAGTTTTTGTATTAATGGTCAGTTATATAGTTTGTTATCGCATCAGTTGCTTATTACTTGACGCAAATATACTTAAAATATGCCGAAAAACTTGTTAGTTCTAAACTCTGCTCACTAACATAACATGACCTTCACGAGCACGATCGGATAGCCCAGTGGTTAAGGGTTTATCCTCTGTCGTCCCAGGTCATGGGTTCGACTCTGGCTCATCCCGAGAATATATACTTAAAATATGCCGAAAAACTTGTTACTCCCTCCTTCCCATTTTAATTGTCCACTTTGCAAAGAAAAAATTTCCCATATTATTTGTCCTATTTCTTTGTCCAATACAATTTTATACAAGTTTCAATGTTAACATTTATTAGCATGTACAATTTTCATGATTTACAATGCAAACTATGTTGACTTTTAACAAAATGAATGAAAATTTAGTAGTGTTTTTGTATAATTAATGCATAACAATGATAACAACATATCATATTTAATTTTTCTTAATATGTGTGATTTGAGCAAAGTGGACAATTAAAATGGGAAGGAGGGAGTAGTTCTAAACTCTACTCACTAACATAACATGACCTTCAATCTCAAGAAAGAATACGCTTTTAAGTTAGAACAAACATATATTTTGAGTGGCTATATTTGATCGGTTACCATTCGTATTTCATCCGGCTAAAACATATTACTGCACGAGTAATTCACGTCAAGAATGGAAAACCTTAACTTTACTACTCTCTGGCTGCCTTTCCTTTCTTTACGATTTTTTTCTACTTGCACATAATTTTCTTGTTTGACATGTATTTTAAAATATATTAAAAAATTCATAATTTACTTAATTTTTTTCATATATATGAAAATTTAAATTTTAAATTTTTATAAAAATATTAATTTTGTCCAACCCTATGTCGATTTGTCTCCATCATAAAAAAATTATGAACGAGTGGGAGTATTTTGTTGGTGTCCACGTACTTTTTAGAAAAACACGTACGAGATGTGCAATTTACTGGTACAGTATATAAGGTGCCGTGCTACTTTCAAATGCACGACTAAAAATGTACAACAAATATTTTATTACATTTTATTTATCACTAGCCTTTAACCCATGCGAACACGGGCGGGTATATAGTTCGTAATTTATTATTTATAATTTAAATTTTAACATCATTTTATTAATATTTTCGTATTAATAAATTGAATTTTAATTAAATTATATTATTCAACAGATTATATTTTTTCCCGTTTACTTGAAAATGGACAAACCCGAATAAATATATATACACATTAGGATTTTAGTACATTTAATCCGAATTTAGTACACGTAGATTTAAAAATAAAAAAAAATCAGAAAATTCAAATCTTTTCCAAACATAGCCGATCGTGTAATACCTTTGAATCTTCAGTAATCATTTTTTTTTTTTTGACATGAAAACACTTGCTTCTCATTAAATAGAATCAATAATCAATACATCAGATATAAATTCTGGAGCAACACCTATCCACTCCTGAGAGCCTGACATAGAACGTGATGTCCTAGCTAATGTATGAGCAACACCTTCGTAGACCTATGAATAAAATCAACTTGCACATTATCAAAGTGCTTTAAAAGTTCAACACAATCTGATACGATTGTATGAAAATAAGAACACTCCTTGATCGCCTTAATCGCTTCCACCACTGTCTTTGCATCTGTCTCAAAATGCAGCTTCTGAATCCCAATCTCTTTGTCCATGATAAAGCCTCCTTTAGTCCTAGAGCCTCTGCTTCTCGCGGAGATAATTGAGCTTCAAACTTGCAATGTCTAGCACCAACAAAAGTTCCATTTGCATCTCGAATCACACTCCCTACGCCGACACTACCAACTTCCTCAAAAATAGCAGCGTCAACATTAATCTTTACCCATCCCTGGAATCGAATTTCAACGTAATTTTATAATCTTGGTTTTTTTGACAACGGTAACTTTTAAGATTAGAATTGAAAAGAGTTATGTAATGGTTCGTGTTTATATTAAAATAGAACACGTTAAAGTTAAAAAAGTTATATGAAAGTTCATGTTAAAAAAGATATTCAATATTGTATATTTATAACATCATTATAATTTTTTTTTTTTTATTGTTATGAGTGTCTTTAGTATTTGAAACTGTTTAATAATAGAAGACTAATAGACTCCACACTTGTAGACTTGTAGTACCAAAAGGAGAGTACCAAACCAAAAAATATAACTAAAACCTTGGACTAGGCTTATTACAGTATAGTATAGAAGTATAGATTTCATTAGAGTTCAGCCTATCCCAGTAAGAAATTCTCTTGTTACAAGTGCCGTTATCACTTCTGTTATCAACATCTATTATATATATAATGCTGCAACATGGGGTTCCGTTAGCACTCCGTGAGCCATTTTATTCCTCCGTTACGCCTCTGTGAAACCTCTGTTATGTATCTATATGTCTCTCTATGAAACTCATTCACCTCCCCTGCTATTTCTCTTACTTAATTTGTGACTCCTCGACTCCAGGCTTCTTCAGATCATTTTTGTATCCATGCTCGTGCTTGGAAGACTTTAGCCTCTTGATCCGTGCCTGAAGAAAGAAACAGGACGCCAAATGAGCAGTTACAATTTTTTCCCCCGGGGAGTTGGCCCCCTCCAAAAGGTAAGATGTAAACCGGCTTTTCGAAGACCATGTCGGATATATCAACTATTAAGTGTATGTTACCTGTTTGATAAATTGTTTTGATGGACTTTTGGATTCATTAAACAAACTATTTTGAAGGCTGAATCAAGGTTGTTTATTCAATTATTCCAAACCAAAGACATTTGCTTCAAGGTGAAACCGAGTGTTCCTAAATTTTGTTTTGGTCAGGTTCTGATTGCAATGTTGAAGAGTATGCACCAATAATTTGCACTCCTATAGTTTCTTTAGAAGGCATGGGGAGATGTACTTTAGCCCCGCAGATCATGAAAAAATGTTGTCCATGGTGGCCTGCTGATCAGGTTTGTCTGTCTATATATTTTTGCTATTACAGTCGTGTATATTTTATTTAAGAGATGATCCAATGCGCCGATAGAATTATGTTTTCTATGTGCTGATTGCTCAGTTAGTATAAACAATGAAGTTCAGGCTAATCCCTTCTATATAAATGATATTTCTTGAAATCTTGGAACCAGCTGTACTCTATAAAACTTATTATTTCAATTAACAAGCCAACGGCCAAAGCACTGAAATAGGGAACCAACTAATCAAGCAGGCTATATTAAGAACTAAACAGACCTGGCTCTTCTTTTATTCAATTATTCAGCAGGTCTTGCCAAAACGGTTTATTCAGTCCTTTATTTTCTCTGTTAAATCATGTGAAACTACTTACCCTTTTTTATTTATTTACTTTACTTGCATATATAGCTAGATCCCTTCAAGTCTTTAACCCCTGTTCTTCCCTGTGCCCTTAGACGGTTCGTTTCTATTTTTTTCATATGCATTCAATATATGATGATACTCGTATACAAGGGTTTGGCTGGGCTAATGTAATTGCCAAAGTAGGGGCTACCTTTTTTCTGATACTTCTTGTATCATATAGCTCATTAGCTGTAGAGCTACTTTTCCCTGCAGGTTCTTTTTCTGACTTGGTGCAACTGCACTATGCTTGTCTCTTGTGACTTGTGTTATGTTGGTCTTTACTTTGGTAATGATTATATCTCGCAATTAGGTTAAAGAAATATAATTTTTGCAGTTTGCAGATAATGATAATTTATCTTAAGCCATAGCAAGACACTCAAATGCCACTATGTCAGGCATTGTCATTAGTTGTAAATCATAATACATGCTGTGGGGTACCATTTGCTGGATCTGCGTATGCTAATATTGTGAAACTTTGTTTCTTCGCAGGTCATAGACATGGCGAACATTGGAAAGAGGGCGATCCATTATTTGCATAAACTAAGTGCCGCAAACATCCCAACTGATTTAACTGAAAAAGGCCAAAACTTTGAAAGAAACCAAAACTTGAGGTGTATCCTAAAAAGTGAACTCTGCCAATAATAAATGTCAGGGATCGGGAAGGCTCCCCTGTAAAGCATTGATAAAAGATTGCATCGCTGTGATGTGCATGTGCCATGCAGAACTGCTGATGATTTGTTATTGTCCGAGAATTCCTCCAAGGACAAGTTAGAAACTTGTAGATCAGCCGCCACCATCGCTCCTCCTCAAATAGAAAAATGTTTGTGCACTGCTATGCAGAAGGTATTATTGATGGTACATCTATTGACTTGTCTTTATTCTTGATGTTTAATTATTAAGTATGCCATTTTTCACTTTTTAGATCATGGAGCTTGATGCTTTAAAGTTTAAAGGAGACAGCAGATATACAAGGTCTTACAACATGAGCAGATGGTCCCAGGTACGTTTTAGTATTCCACACTCTATTGACTAATCTAACCCACACTCAATCAATACAGTTTGAGTCATATAAAAACTATATAATTTGGTGCAGAGCTCCTGTGTCGGAGATAATTTTAGATGAACTTTCTTATAATAGAGATGTGTTGTCCCATTTCCTTCAGGTATCTAACTTTCTTCTTCTTACTTAATATATTACTCTGTCAGTCTTGGGTTTCTAGGCTCTAATTAAATCCGTAGGCTTTAGTGATGTCATATTTTTTAATGTTCAAGGTTGGAACTTAAATATTTATTTCACTGCTAGGGTGCAGGCATATATGAAGCATAAAAGATAATGAAAAAGATAAAAAAATATACTCCCTCCGTCCCTTTGAATTATATACACTTTCCTTTTCGGGATGTCCCATTCAATTCTATACATTTTAAGACTTTCCCAAAATAGTAAACTTTTATAATATAAAAATCCCACCAACCCACTAACTTCATCTATTTTTCCAAATCTATCACTTAAATATTAACGGGTCCCACCACTTTACCTACTTTTCTTTCTCTTTCTTATTACTTTACATTATTTTATACACTTTTCTTAGTCTCCGTGCCCAATACAAATGTATACATCCCAGAGGGACGGAGGGAGTATCTACTACTATCCCTCGCTATCATATTAAAGTTGTGCAATTCTGCTTCTACTGATTTAATTAAGGAAAAAAAAAACTTATCTTAGTTATCCTGCTATATATCATTATAATTGAACTTGAATGCAGCTATTATGTCTTAAAGTTGGGACTTAAAACTTCCAGAGACTCTATTCTGTAGCTGACCGAGTCCTATAACCTTGTAGTAATTAAATTTAAATTCTTAAGAACCTTTACTTGTCTGGATGATTATTTTTTAAAATATTATAAGGTAGTCTGTTTAAGATTCTGATGAGATATACTTTTTCGTCCCATCAATATTTGCTCAGAATTGTTAGTATTATTTCGTTGTCTTGTATAGGTTTCACAAACCTTTTTGGTCCTTGCACTTGTCAAGAATAGCATGCTTTAAGGATCAAAACATAATTGTGAAAGATACTTAAGCTTTGCCTAAACAATACATGACTTAAGTCACTGATATATGACATCTATTTAGGCATTTCATAAATGACGTCTTGGAGCTTCGCCGTTTATTACTTAATAGCTGATTGTTTACATATTGTAGGCATTTTATGAACCTCGATGGAAGCTGGAAATGGTTATGCAGTGTATTAGGAAGTATGTTGCCAAGGTAATTATTCTCTTAAACTTAAGAAGGAATCTAATTATTAAATTAAAAAAACCATTCTGCATGGTAACATGACCTTTCTGTAGGATATAAATGTAATATATTCTCAGTCCAGCAAGTAGCAAATTTTGGACTATTTAAATGATTCTGACAGTGTATGGTATTAAAAAAGTTTGTAACTAAGAAATTAAATGTGCATGCTCCAATATCAACAACAGCCTTCTGTTCGTGCTCGAAGATCAAATCTATTATATATATAATGCTGCAACATGGAGTTTGGTGAACCAAAATCAGTGTGAAAGTACAATCCTGCCCATCATTTAACACATTAAACTACTTCCAAATCCCTCAATAAGCTCGGTGCTTATATGACCTTTGGTTTCCTAGATAAAGATGGCACCACATACATCTATTATATATATACTACAGACCATTCGGCAGCCACGTAAGAAAATGTCCAATTATGATATATTTTATATCTTCCTACATAGGCCTCTGCCATTCTGATCTTCTGTGTTACAACTCTTCATCTGCTCCTCTAAGTTACAGACTCTATATCTGCATTTTCTTCTGTAATCGGTTATGAATTCATAACTCTTCTTATTAGTCAAAATAACTTCATCGAGCGGCCAAAAATATTATACAGTCATATGTAATTCAGGTTACCTATCAAAACATACTATTCCCTGCTATAATTCTCTTGTATATCTTCGACAGTAGTCACGTATATTTTAATGTTATTTGCATGTGCACAACTCTTTGCTTTCTGTGTGTAGAGATATATGAATCCTGTTCTTAGAAAGTTGCACCACATGAGGACAAGGACGAGATTTAATAAATTATCCGGTGAGTGGAATTCTTCGTTGAAATTATGATTGTATTGCCTTTGAAATGCCTTAAAAGCGTCACTGTTTAAGGTGTTATTTCTTAAAAATTCTTTTTTGTGAAATCATTTAACAGCTGAAGAAACGTAAGTAGCATGTCATCCAAGAATTTAAAAAAACCCTCTCTTCTATTCTGCATGCTTCGGAAATGTGACCAGGTTATCTGTGACAACGCTATAAATTATTATGGTAGTGCATACCTATTACTGATACTGATGGGTTATTATTTAGATATGATACCTATCAACAGTGGGGATACTATAAAAGTGGAGTTTTATAATTTTTGGTGCCAGTGTGCAAGAGAAACAATCTCTAATATTTGATATGGCAAGAAAATAATAATATGAGGTGTGGATCGATAATCTGAAACAGGAATGGAGCCAGATAATGCTACTGGAGAATCTGGTGCGGATTAGTATCACAGATACATAGTAAGTGAATAAGTGGTGGGGAATTATGGTCACAGTATGATTTATTTTCAGGAAGATAGTGAAATTGTGTAAGCACTACACTGAATATAATTTTACCCTTTATTGTATTATGTTAACTCTAACTTCACTTGAGAGTTTGTGCTCGAACTTTGGAGATCTGATCAGAACTATCAAACTAAGCTTGGGGCCTTTTGTTTGCCCTGATTGATTTTTAAATGGTATGTAGATGGAACTGGTATTGTTAACTGGAAGGGAGCTCTGCTTATTACATCAGATTGATAGGTTACATGCTTTAGAAAGGTAATTGCAATTGCGTTCAAGACTCTGGAATGTATATGTTTAGCATTTTTGATTAATGTTAAACTTGTATAATATTTGGATATCAAACAAAGAATTATCATCAAATGAAACCATTATAAAGTGCAAGTATAATTTATAAAGTTAAAATCCTTTCTGGTCGTGTTTTAATGCAAGTACTACACCTTCTGTTAATGTTAATCACTATTATATCCCTTAAGCACTTCAAGATAGATGTAATGGACTGTTAAGCCGTGAAATTGTGTAAGCACTACACTGAATATAAATTTACCCTTTATTGTATTATGTCAACTCTAACTTCACTTGAGAGTTTGTGCTCGCACTTTGGAGATCTGATCAGAACTATCAAACTAAGCTCGGTTAGTTTGTTTGTTCTTATCTGGCTTCTAGGCTCTGAATAGTCTCCTCTCTGGATGCCATTATTTGGCTGTTTACCTGTGGCCAGCACAAGTAACCAATATATGTTAGAGGTTATAGAGGGTTGCTTTGTTCACTATATAAGCCATTCAAGGGAGTTTCTCCTCTTAGTTATATATGTGTCTCATCATTAATTACATCCCATCAGCACTTATCATATATACAAAAATACCTAGGATCTGAGTTTACATGTATATGATCACATTTAATACTTATGTGTTTGTTCCAGGTGGTGAAGTGCTCTTCTACAGAGAACCTTCTTCACAACAGGCAACAACTGTAGTTGCTGTTGTATTGAGAGCTACTGTTCCTTGGTGTTGTCGGAGGGATTTTGGCAACCAAATACAATTATCTGGTGGACAGGGTTCTCCCCATGTATAGCGTCATTGATGAGTATGAACTCATCCTTCATCAAAATCTGTATTGGAATAACAATTAACTTGCACAAGGAAGTTAATTGCTTGGCTGATCTTAACCCTTCAATCAATCATCAATTTGGTTCTTAGTTTATCAATTGGCTCTGTAAATCATGGTCTCTACTTGATTTTATGGCTTCCTCTCCGCATAATTTAAAGTGTAACTTTCAGGGTCAGAGGTAAGGTGATAAGATGGTCAATTATAAGTTGTCTAATTTAATTCGCACATTGAAGAGAAACAAGTAAATGTTTATTTGGTTATTGTACTTTGTTTTCTGTATTTATTAAGCCTTTGTGATCCTCTTAAGATGATGGATAAGTTTAGATGCTTTTATATACATACCTGCAAGAGCAAGGAAGGAGGACAAAAAATATATGAAAAAAATACATTGCTATTAGCTTTTTCTGCATTTAAATTTTAATTCGAAGCGTTGTTAGAACATGCCCGTGCCTCGCACGGGCTATAAAGCTAGTTCCATGTTCAATAGGAGACCATCACATCAGTCTTTTACTACATCAACATCACCATCCATCGGAGAGGAGTAAAAGAGCAATTAAAGTTGCTCATATCATGTGAGTTCTGCTGTATGGTTTTTACATCAACATTGTGTAGGACTTAAGCTTGACAGAATATAATGAAAAGAACCTTGGTTTTGGTCTAGGCCTACCAAGTATGCATGTTTACAATTTCTAAAGCTATATCTGTAGTCTGTAGAACAATGTGTAAATTTCAACTCAATACCCAAAATTATATCGCCACTAAACAAGAACAAAGTGGCATGCATGCCAGAAGATATCTTCTCATATGATAAAATTTCAACAGGGAAATTTTATCATATCAGGCTGCATAAAAAGAACAAGTCATGAAACTACCAAATGTAATTGTTGCAAGACTCAGCTAGCTTCGGCGGATCAACTCATCTTCTAAGAAGCTTTAAGACATCGCCGACCAAATGCAACGAACCTGTGACAAGAACCTGCACAAAAACTACTTAGTGCATGTCTCCATGAGCATCTAAGCTTGTTGAAAAATGAACTGTAAAACGGGTTAATCAAGGCAATAACTTCCTAAAATATTTGTGCTGGAAGTGGCTCATTAACAATCATTGGCTATGTGACTTCAAAATTTCCTGTGCTACATTTGAACTTTATCGATCGTATTCATTTATGTCGAAAATTTGGAGAGGCTACACAGAACACAGTGGCTGTTTGATCAGGCTGTCCATGGTTATAAATTATAATACTCGAGCTAAGTTTTTCCATAATATTGGTTACAACTTAGGTGTCTCTGGTTTAACTAGGACAAGAACCCAGGAGATTCTTAGAGACTCGAGCTTAAGAAAAGAAGTCTTTTCATCATTAACTCCATAGTCAAACGCCCACACAGTAATATCCACCGCCAAAAGGCACTGGTAAAGCTTAGAGCTGTGCTTTTGACTTTTATAACCACACGTGCTTGTCACAAGGTGTTATAAATCCCCTATGAATCGAAGGGTAGAATAATGCAATATGCAGAAAAAAGTTAAATTCTTGCCTCTTTTTTTTTTTTTTTTGAAAAGCAAAAGACGAAATATATTAATAGAGCAGCCAAATATTCGAGTACAGAGCCAGAGACATAAGCCACAACCCACAAACAAAGACCTAACCAATCATAATGCATACTAAACCTGGGATAAAACAAAAGGAGCTATCACAGCAGACCTACATAATTGGATAAGAACCTAGGAGTATAATATGGGCACTAGGGGGAAATGGCCCAGGGCATGCATGCAATCTTTTCCATATCAGTCATCCAAGATCTCGATCAACTCCACCATCGCCTCATTACCTTCAGCCTGAGCAGCCACCGCCTGGTGGACATCCTCCACAACAGGTTCCGCCTCTCCATTTTCCACCTCAGGATTGAGATCCCTCTCATGAACAGCTACGAACCGGGGATCAACAGAGCCAAGTCCCATGTCCAAGCTCCAAAGCTCTCGAAACCGACCAAAAGGTTGATCGATAATAACCAGCATCTTATAGTTCTCTGCACCATGGTGAGCAAGATAGGTGGCCAAAGCATTAGCATTTGCATCACAAAGAGTTACCTCCATTGAAAAGTTTCGGTCTGCTTGTCGCTGGTTGAGTTGCTGCACAGCGTGTGCATGCTCAGGATGCACTCCCTCAAGCGTAGAGTTTTTCCACTCCCAAAATGAGTCGAGGTGGTCACTCTCGAGTACGAAGTACTTCCAGTCTTCCAGATAAGCACGCTTGCAGCCTTCGAGTAGGGCTTGATATTCATTCAGCCTCCTGTTAACAAACTCCAGTGACCCTGCAATCATTCTGAGGATCTTACCCTTACCATTTCTCACAACCAAACCAATACCATACCTGTTGCCATTTGGGAGAGGGTTCTCAAAGAAACAACCATGCACATTTATCTTAACCCTTCCATTGCGAGGCATGAGCCACCTAACATTGGCCTCAACCGCTTCGACTTCCTCCATTGTGGTATTGCAGAAAGAAGTAAGAAAAACTATTTCTAAGAGATGAGAATAGAGAGCTGAAGATAGTGTAGCATCTTGGGGCTGTATTTATACTGGAAAATGGCCTGCAATGATGACTATATTTCGAAAACCGAGTGAGTGCTTGAGAATGGCAAATCTCCTCAGCTTCGCATGCAACAACCCAGGTAGAGGTATGCAGATAAGCCTAGTCTACAGTTCAAATTCCCTAGACAATATAGTGCACTATTGGTTCCAAAAGCGGGCCATCTCTGATCTCTGAGCGCCTCGTTTGGCTAATAGATCCGCACGGGCATTAAGGTCCCTAGAAATAGATTTTATGGACACTCTAAGGGATGAAGCCACCTTATGAAAACTGGGATCCGAGTCATACTTTTTGACAATTTGCATTTCAAGAAAAGCTTTTACCACAGCACTATTATCTGAATATATACATACAAACTTCGATTTCCACTTAGTTTCGAAAAGGGAAAATAATAGATACCTGAGAGCCTGCCATTCCACTTCAAATGGGCTTATGGAGCTAGCTGGGCCTGAAAAGGTGAATAGAACTTTTCCTTCCTTATCCATAACCAGGCCTTCCAGTCCAGCCCAACTAATAGAATCTTTTTTCTTTACTGAGCTGTCTACAAAACCCACCAACTCAGAATCTGTACATAAGAGCTCCTCTAACTGAAATGCTTCAGCGTTTGTGACTGCACCTACTGGATTACTTGTCCACCATTTAGACGAAAATTGAGTGATAAGGCCCGAAGCTAATCCCCAATCTTTAGAGTAAAGTTGAACCATAGTAATCAGGGTTTAAGAGGAAAATGAAGATTTCTAAAAACAACCTGATTTCTATTTAGCCAGAGAGTCCAAAGTGTAGCACTTACCACCACTTTCCATGCATACCTTAACTTCTTTGATCGGCCTCCCCTGAAAAGATTCCATCTCATACTTAAATTCTCGTAGTGATTTACATGCATTTGTATATTCCACCACCTGAAGACCTCACCCCAAAGAACCACTGCCACCCTACACTCCGTCATTATATGATTTCCTGATTCTTCATGATCTGAACATACAGGACAAAATATGTTTTCTACATGAAGGATTTCTCTTAGTGCTAGCAGCTCCCTTGTAGGAAGGATGTTGAGATGGATTTTCCAAAGGAAAATTTTAATCTTTTGGGGAACTTTCAGCTTCCATATGAATTTCCACCTACTTGCACCCCTCTAGATTCTAAGATTTCTGAAGCTTTTTTAACTGAGTATTGAGATTGATTAGGAGACCACAACAGCAAATCCATTCCATAACCTGGTCGAACCCCTGTAAGCTGTAACTCTAATCTTTTAACTTCTTCCAACTCCCAGGATCTAAGTGTTCTGTTCCACAAATACAGGCTATCATGAGGAATGTTGGACCAATACCAAAAGAATTCGGATACAGTAGTGGCCTTGAGAGAAGAAAGTAGATATAACTTCTTAAAAACAGATTGGAGAGACGCTCCATCCAACCAGTTATCTTCCCAAAACAATGCCTGATGTCCACTTCTAATTTTCCAGCAAAAATTATTTCCGTTCAACACATTTTGGAAACTTGGATCCCCCGCAGCCTCAAGTATACCTTTCATCGTGTCAGAGAGAGACTTATTACACAGATCATCTCTTATGTTACCATAACTAGTACAATTGTACTTGCTCTTTACCCACTTATTCCATGATCTGTGTCTGTCTCCAATCCACTTGTACGACCACTTCCCAAGCAAGGACAAATTCCTCACTTTAACATGCGTTAGCCCTAGTCCTCCATGTTCTTTAGGCCTGCAGATCTTCTGCCAAGACGTAAGATGGAGCTTCTTGCTATTACCCGGTGCATATCCCCCATGGGCCCAAAGAAAATCCCTCCTTATGCGTTCGATTTGATTTATGACAATGCCTGGCATTTTATGCATGCTCTGCCAATATACAGGCAAACTGTCCATCACAGCCTTGACTAGTACTAACCTATTTGCCATATTTAAATAATCTGCTTTCCATGTGGCCAACTTCTGCTTCATTTTATTTATAAGAGGCAGCCAAAAAATCTGTCTTTTAGAGGAGATGCCTATAGGCAAACCCAAGTATTGCATTGGCCATGACCCAGTCTTACAACTTAAAATCTTTGCTGCCTCCTCTAAAAAACTGTCAGCATTCCTTGAAGCATAGACAACACTTTTCTCGAAGTTAATCTTCAGGCCCGAAGTTAACTGAAAGATCTGAAGAATAGCTTTAACATTCCTAATAGATTCTAAACTTGCCTCTATGAAAATCACAGTATCATCTGCAAATTGCAGATGAGTCAGTTGTTTGGCGTTATGTCCGAGAGTGACTCCTTTGAAAAGTCCCTTATTTGCAGCAACCACCAGCATTTTATTAAGTACTTATCCTGCTATGTTAAATAACAGAGGCGAGAGCGGATCCCCTTGCCTGAGGCCTCTGCCAGGCGAGAATTCCTTCGTAGGAGATCCATTAACTAAAATGGATATTCTTGAAGAATCCAGGATTGATTTAACCCAAGAGCACCACTTCTGATCAAAGTGCATGGTTTCCATGACGTGAAAAAGGAAGGTCCAACTAATTGTATCAAAAGCCTTCTCGAAATCTAGCTTCGGGACCAAGCCCTTACACATATTTTTCTGCATTGCATGCACAGCTTCCTTGACTACAATTATGCTATCGGATGCTTGCCGTCCTTTAATAAATCCTGACTGGACATCATCTATTAGCTATTCATATAAGGTGCTAACCTTGAAGCCAGAACTTTAGTCAGAATCTTCATGGTAGTATTTATGAGACTAATGGGTCTATAGTCTCTCACCTGTTTTGGTTCGAGTACTTTTGGGATCAAAGAAATGAAGGACGAGTTCAAGCCCGGCGGAATGAATGAGGTGCTATGAAAGTTCTCCATAAAAGAGATTACCTTTCCTCCAACCAACGGCCATAAGAATTTGAGGCTCTTAATGTTGAAACCGTCAGGCCCCGGTGCCTTGTCATCAGCCATGGAGTTAAGAGCAACCTCAATTTCAAGCCTCGAAAAAGGACTAACCAGAGAATTCCTAGCTTGATCTGATAAAGCAGGTAGGGGGAGCGATCCTAAATTAAAGAGAGGTTCACTATGCTCTTTAAAGAAATCTGAATAGTAGTTCAGAAAAGCCTCCTTTATTTCATCTGGACTTGACAACCACCCATTGTTCCAAAAGATTCTTCTAATCTGATTTCTGCTCTTCCTCTTTTGCACTACCTGATGAAAAAATCCGGTATTTCCATCCCCTAATTTCAGCCAATCCAGTCTAGATTTTTGTCTAAGCATTGACTCTCTTTTTGCATATAGTGCCAGCAAAGTTTGCCTTACCACTTGAACCTCCCCGTCATCACTAGCTATCTGATCAAGCTCTGCCATTTCTTTCTCTAAGGCTTTTATCTCTGTCTCAAGAGAATGAGAGCTACCTGCAGAAACCTCCTTGATTAATGTCTTAACCTCCTTTAAAGATTTATGTATGTTTAAATCATCCCAAACCCTGCTACTTGATGCCCAGCTCTTGACTTTCTCCATCAGCTCATCATTTAAATAGAAATTAAAAACTTTGAAAGGTTTGCACCCCCAAATCGCTCCTTCATTGGAAAGAAGGACATGGCTATGATCAGAGTGCTTTCTACACAAAGCCTTGACCTTCCAACAATTAAGCTGCATCCACTTATCATTAAGGAAGACTCAATCCAGTTTGCTCTTCTTGCCCCCACTACCCATCCAGGTAAAGCTTGCATTACTTAAACTGACTTCTAGCAAATTGCAACTGGATATAAGGTCATTAAATTCTGACATTTCCTTGTAGTTACATTCACAGTTAAACTTATCAGCTGGATCTCTTATACTGTTAAAGTCCCCTATAAAGCAAAAAGCCTCCTCCCCAATACACCCAATAATACTTCTAATATCCGACCAGAGTTGTCTCTTATGCTCTAAAAGCTGCGGACTATAGACGTTTATTACATGTATCTGCTTTTCTCCACCCTGGAACCTGAAATTGTTCCATATCCACCACCTCGACTGTGCTAATGCAATACACTTAACACTACTAACTTTCCAAAAGGTGAGCAGACCTCCAGAGAGCCCTACCGAGGGTTGTTGTGTGAAATCAAAAATGCCAGTCTCCAAATATTTGTTTACCGGCTTATTTACCCAATAGCTAATTTTGGTTTCCTGGATACATATTATATCAGCTCTAGAAGAGTCTACTAAATCCTTAAGGTTTTTAATGGCTATACTATTATTAACACCTCTAATATTCCACGAAAATGTCTTCAGTTCATTCATTGATGGGTAAGAACAACTTATCTAAAGATATAGGTGCAATCTCCTCACACCTAGATTTCCCCCTTCTCTAATTTATTGACTATCACTTTAAGCACTTCCTCCCTATTACTGCTAGCAACTAACCCCATAGCCTCAGCACTATTCAGAATTTCTAATGCCTCCTTAACACAATTGCCTTCTAAATTTGCTGGAACCACCTGGTAGTTGGCTTCCCCCAGTTTGCGACCCCTCATTCTGGAATTGCCTTTTCTTCCCTTTCTTTTAACATTCCTTCTCTTAAACTTTGCACCTATATCAAACGGATTCTTGGGACAGGGTCTTAATTTCTTAGGCCTACCTCTGCAACTTTTAACCCTAAGCTTCTTACTTATATCCACACACAAGGATGATTGAGAGCTGGGGTTCTGAGGAGGAGTATAAACTTCCGACTGGACTGACCCGGAGGACTCCCGCACACTAGTGATGAATTTTTCAGATCCAGTGGAAACTTGGCTTAAGTTATGAACTTCCCATTTATCAACTTGAGGACTCAGCTGCTCTTCCCCCTCCTTACTAACACTATTCCTTCGAAGAACTAGTTCCCTTCCCAAAGCAATATCTACGACTGAATTGGGATCATCCTTTATTACCTCCTCTTTACTTAAACCTGGAACATTCTTCCTTTGCCTTTCAATGCCCTTGACATCAACATTATCACTCATCTTTGGCTCTGTTTCACTAGAGAAATCCATTGGCCACACTTTTCCTCGAAGAGATGCTTGATCCGTGATTTCTGTAAAATCAATCTTGATTTGCTTTCCTTTGTATAGCACTGTTGATCCTTCCTTCTGTCGATTCATCAAACCAAGTATATCCAATCTTGCATTTCTTAAGGGCTTCTTCAACCTCAGTATCCACCTCCATTTCCGTAAACTCAAAGAGCCTTCTACCAAAGTCTTGATTCTCCTTCGGGAGGTCCTTCTTCTCGGCTTTTCCATAAGTTTGCCCATTTCTTGATGACTGATTCTGGTCATGTTGGGGTATATCCTGGTATTGATTTTGATTAAACCTTGATTTGGCAGACTCATTGATAGACATTACCAGTCTTTTCCCCAAACCCTTACACATCTTTACATTGTTTATTATAGCACCAGCTTCCAATTCACTAACTGTTTTAACAAAACCATATCTCTTCCCTTTGACATCTCTCTTCTTTGGCAGGATAATATCAATAATGTTTCCACAAGATTGAAAAAGACTCCATAGATCTCTACCACTGGTGTCTTCAGGAATATTATGTAAGAAAATGGTGGTTGCTTGGTCTGCCCTTCTGTAAGACTGGTTCGAAGATGTCTTTTTTCTATAGGAGACCTTAGTCCATCCATCATCTAAGTCGTTTTTTGCTTCCTGATTGAGATCCCTCAACACCTCCTTGTAGGTTTTGCCCCTTCGCCCAACTCCTTGAAAAACCCCATTTTTATTACCAGCCATAGTATTTGTACTTTCCTCAATACTTCTCCAGTGTATCTGATTCAATGCCTCCCCAATCGCTTTCCTCTCCCCTACATTAAGCCTTTCCAAGATTCCTCTATCAACCCATTTCGTGTGCGCCCATATGAAGTTTAGCACCTGCCTCTCCTCTCTATCTTGCCTAACCCTTCGGTTTTCCGGCTGCCATCCGTTGCGAGTTTTGAAATTTGAATTTTGAAAGCTTTCCCAATCGCCCCCCTTGTTGAGAGAAAACATGTTGCTTTTGATATATAAGTTCTACTTATTCTTGCCTCTTTATGATAGCATTTTAAAGAGCCAGTCTACATTAGCTCCATTGCTAGGAACCCTGCTAACACAGGAGCCTTGTGCACCTTTATATAAATTTGTTTATTCAAACACTGGGTTCTAAACTAGAGCTGGTGATCATAATTAAAGTAGTTAACAAACTTCATCCCCCCCCCTCCCCCCACACACACACACAATGTTTGACAAACGAATCAGGGATACACGAAGTTGTCAGACCTAAAACCCCTTCATAAAGTATTAACTTGAAAGGTGATGGTACATACAAACATATAATGTATCCTTACCTGAATTCTAAGAGAGGGGTTTTCTCTAGCACAGTCCCGTAACCACTTTATAGACAATGGCAATGAAGGAATCACTGCACTGCGATGAAGAAATCCATTCTCGTGACTGTGACATGAAGCACTCTCTGTAAGAAACTCATGGGATGGCAAACTCTCAGCACTGGCCATCTTTAATTTTCCATGAAGCATAACATCTAAATGAACAAGAGCACAAGGACATGATAGATTAGCTGAAAGGTTAATATAACAATATAGTTCAACAGTAATTGATCAATCAAAAATAGGAAGTCACCAAACTCTTAGTAGCCCACCATAGACCCAAATATTACTTGTGTCCTTGTTAGTGAAAGTGAGATAGATGCTATATGTCATGGAACTGAGATGCAAAATAATCAAGCCCTGGTTGATAAGTAAGATATACTACACCTTAATCCTTCAGACATATACAAAAGTACATGCCTTCAAACTTTTATTTGGTTCCACTTACATAGAAATGTTGGCGCTAAATTACCTAAGTGTAGATAGTAATTTACAATCGAAACTTAATTTATATATACCATGATTGGACAATTCAAAAGTATGATTATATACATCAGTATAACTAACCAATAGATGATAGAACAGAAATTCAAAGTTAAATAAATAAATACATAGTTTTGTTGGAAACAACCAAGTTGAGGAAGTTACCTCTCCCATTAACTATCTTTTCCCACATTCTCTGAAGGTGTAATTGCCATGACAAGTCCCTGGCAGGGATATCTACAGGAATGACGGATGCACCAGAAGTAACCTTGCTATATGTTGATAGATTAGGGACAAAAATGGCCTTTGAGAAATGAGAACCTGGGAAGGTTAACAACAATGACAGTGCTCCATTAAGTCCTTGTTTCATAGAGTAGCAAATTAATAATTTTAAACTGGAGAGATGAATTGATTGAAAAAGTAATTAGGACTTCCAATAAGGGGTTGTAAATACTCCATTTTTAAGTGATATCCAATTTTGGTCTGCTATAAATTCTGCAAGAATATTAGGACTTCCGTAAGGTTTAGCAATTTTTGTGATAGTAATGTTTAAGTTTTTGGTTGACAGTTAAATTTATTTATTGTAGATTTAAATGCAATTCTTAGATTCCTCCCGGTCAACTTTCTGTTAATAACTTTGGGAATCCCGTATAAATAATGAGCTGGATCAGATCATATCATTTCTGAATTTTATTTTTTTTAACAGAAATTCATTTTTTTAAATTTCTATACGTGCAATTCCCTCGAAATTCCCTCGACGCCAGAAAAAAATTTCATATTTTTTTTGTAGGAGATATTGGTCCATGATTCAATAATTGAGATCAGACTTAGGTAAGGGAGGTGAAAATCAAAAGGATTGCGATAATTTACAGTGAAGTGATAAACTCTTAAGATATGAAACTGGCACAAGTATAAATAGTTCTTGGGTATAAATACTATTAGGGTCATTCTGTCTTTGTGGTCTTGTCATTTCGTGCAACTAAAAGAGCGTCCAAGTGCATGACAATTGTTTGTGCATCATAAGGTAGAGGGCTGAACATTCTTTTCTTATATTAAAATCCCGATATGTCAACTTTTCAGTATAATAAGAAAAATACCTGAGGAAGCACATATATTTACAAGCCTTGAAAGAAGGACCTGTGGATCCCTTGCATCCATGCAATTGAATAAAAGAATCTGCAAGGTATATATACCAACAGAGGATCATTAACATTTATTAAACGGCTGGTACCATGAAGCATGATTTTCCATGCTACTTTAGAGCAAGTCCAACAGTGCCCTAAATTGATGTCCTAAATTAAAGTGTAAGGCATTTGAAGCAAATGAGTGCTCCAACAATGTCATAGTGGTGCCTTAAAACACTTATTTTTGAGGCACCACTATACATGTCCTAAACCATTTCTGTCAATAAAAATTAGCTTCCTTCCATTTGAACACATCTCTCTCCTCTCTCCTTTTCATTTCCCTCCAATAATAATTCAAATCTTACTATTTTAATAATAAGGCACAATAATAAGGCATGTTGTTGGAGTTGATATATTAAGATGATGTCCTAAATCACTACGACACTATTTTTTACCATATTTATAAGGAACTCACTAGGACATTGTTGGACTTGCTCTAATGTTATACAAATTTGAATATTTTAAAAGTAATAATAATAATAATAGAATCATTGATGATAAACTCACCTGCTTTGTTTTATTGTGTTCCCATTCATTATTTGGAATGCACCTCTTCCCAGAAATATTCTCTGAGTTATTGACCTCAGAAGAAGATGCCTGCAACTGCAATGTAGTATTCTCTGCTCTCACGGCATTAGAAAACCATCGAGCACAAGCTTCCATACTTTCAGGACTGTGAGCTCCATCCAAGTAGAAAGTCAAATTTCCAGAAGAAATTTCATTTCCTTCTAATTTACAAGTTTTAAATGAATAGTCCTCAACAATCTGAGCCCTTCCAGAAAGACGTGCAGTTGATAGACCCCTCAGAAATGCCTCTGGCAATATGTGTTTTCCACTTTCCTGATTTAGAATCCAACGAAAAATTTAGAACCCGAGACCAATAAGAAAATGGAAATTAATATATATACACACATTTTATTTTAGAAAAATATAACATGTTTTTGCTAATTAGAAAAAGATCACTTTTTTTTTTTTGCTAAGTGAAAAAGATCACTTTAACTCCATTGATAAATTTTACAATGATTTATCGAGCTATCTTTTGAGAATACTTGGACTTCTTCATTAAACTCAGAAGTACATAAAACCTAATCTAAATGCTTCTAGGCAAATACATGATATCCTCAACTTGTCAAATGCATAAAACGATAGCATTGTCTTCAGAGCACACCAAACTTATAGTTTATCAGACCATGTACATAATCTGATAAGACTTTTTGATTTTATTTTTTTTGTAAAACATCTAAATGCTTCTGCACAAGGGCAAAATATCATCAATCTATGAAAGGTTTAAAATGATAGCATGGCACTCAAAACTAACCAATCTAATAACATATCGAACTATGTACATGTACAGGTCTGCACTGTTGACAACCCAAAGCTAAATTTTCAATAGCTAATCACAATAGAAGATTTGAAAACCTTAGCAGACTACTTCTCCCTTTGCCCAACAGTCAAAGGATTTATCTGGGTCTCTTCTGTTGTACATTTGCCAAGAGGATTTTTCTATTAGTGAATACATAATCACTTGAATCCTTTGCTCCTGGTTCGTTAATTGCGAGGAAACAAGTCTATAAGCCTTAATACTCCTGATCTCACTTTCACACAATTCACAAGCGGAAACAGAGTGATTATATGATTACAAAGGAGGTTACTCTACTTCAGAAATCAAACCTAGTCAAGTAGTAACAAGAAATGCACGCAGTGCACAATGATCAATAAACTTTAATAAAATTTCACTCACATTTTCTGACGGATTTTTCCAATTTCCTGTAACCTGGAGCCAACATTTACAAAGTGAGATAGCTAGACCAGCATTAATGAATTGGTGATCCCCAGACAGGCTTAGTTTTATCCCATTCAATCTTTTGTAGTCTAGGGGTGCTGCCACTTCCAGAGGCACCTGAAATGCAGTTATGAACACAAAATAAGGACATTGATTGTCTTCTTATATATATACATGTCACTAATCATGATTCAAAGATCCTTAAAGGGATTACAACATCACCGGAGGTACGTGTTACCTCCTTGCATAAACATATTCATATATAAGAATTAGTGAGTTGAAAACAAAGATGGATGCATATCCTTGCACAACTGAACGCTGACAACCAGCTATTAGATTTCTTGTTAATGTCCAAAGATTATAACGAAAGTGATTTTGGATAAAGACAAAAATTAAGTTGTCTACAGATATATCAATTCAATATAGAGATATCAGTTCCATTGGTGTTATTAACAAACAAAAGAAGAAGAGAATAACAAAACAAAACAGATAGGTGCGCCTCAAATATAAAGAAATAACTAATAAGAATGTACCTAATTTAAACAAAAAAAAAAGAAGGCAAAATGACTTTAATTAAAACTTGACATAAATATACCGTTAGATGATCGTGACATGATACATAGCATTCAATAGATATCACAAAAAAGATGATGATAACAAATGACATATCCATACAAAGTTAATAGTTATCAAATAAAAGATTACAACAATGTCAGCTTTGAGGAAACATTTAACTAACTAGTAAACATTATGAACAATTTGCATGTTTGAGTTTTTATAAACCAAGACACTTGACAATATTAATAAAGAACACACACACACACACACACACACACACACACACACACACACACACACACATATAGGTATATAGGTATCAAGTGCCAAGTTTTAACACTAGATTATGTACTTATCATTACGCTGCAAGTTGCTGTGACCAGTACTACATTCTCGGAGAAATGTACTACATTCTCAGAGAAATGTTGCTCCATATATTCAAGTCCTATACTTTTCCGGCTTGTGCTTATTCTATGCCTGCAGGCTGCAGTCAATGATAATGCTCATTAGCCAACTTACAGTTTTTCAGCTATCATGCTTGTCATTCTGTCACTACCAGTTGCTAGTACACAACATGACAACATAAATTGGCTTTCAGATAATCCATCTTGACAGCATAGGCTTTCAAGCACATGGCATAATGTTCCAACAAGAAACAATAAGCCTAACATGTGTGAGTAGGACTAACAAATGCAACTTACCCCTAAATCATGGGACCTGTCCTGGAGAACTTCCATTGCTTCAGCAGCTTGCGGTGATGAAAATGCATGAACATGAGGCTTCAAAGGCCAGGAAAGATATTAATCCAGTTTGCAAAATACTTGAAAATGGCATACCCCCAGCCATGTAAAAGAACAGCTTTTAGCAGAACAATCAACAAGGAAGAAAAACTGACAAACAATAGCAAGTAATTCAAAAAAATTTACCTTGAGAATTCCAGCTTTGTGTGAAGCAATTTCCCTCAAGGTATCTCCTGCATATAAATAATTAAGTACTACAGTTTAACCGTGCAAACAAAAGACCAGAGAAACAGAGAGAAATAGAAGAATTAAAATGCAATGACAAATGAGCATCTCCTGTAAAACTTGCAGACCACGTGAAACAATAAAACAAGGTGGATGTGAATGTTTTAAAGTGGCTTACCCAAAATATCCATGTGATCCATACCAAGTGAAGCAATGCCACAGACCACAGGTTCCTTGATCTGCATATGTCAGTAAATATTTTGATGATTAAGTCATGGTGAAATTACAAAAGTATCTGTAAAACATATTAGTTATTATACAGAACGCATGAATAGAGTAAAACGGCGCTCTTTCAAAAGGAACTAAACCACCCCCTATATACACAACTCTGCTTCCAAAGACAAGAAAGGCCTCAAACAGTACTCAAAATTCAAAATTCTTACTACTGTGCTACCTATATTTGAATCCAAGTAATGAAAGGGAAAGAAAAATAATATCTGTATATGGAATAGAACTGGTCCTTTTATTTTAAAATTTAAAGGCGCCAACTGAAAGAATGTGTTGCGTATGTCAACAGTTTTTATGTATAAGGTAATTTGCTTTTATAAAATTCAGCACAACAAATAACCAAATAAAACCACAATCTGTTCCATATAGTGATGACCCAACCCAACTAGATTTTCTTTGCAAGTGGTGCCGCATTGCAGGGCTTGGGTTGATGTACTTCCTTTAAATGCACAGGTCGACCCATATTGCACATATGCTGATAAGTGACCAAGAAGGTTGTTGAACCATAAATTTTAGACTTTTAATGTTTCGCCAACAATTGCCTGCTTTAACAAGCTTAGATATCAAGATCTAGACGTAAATATATATAATTACTATAAGAATCTCAAATATACTGCATTTGAAAAATTAGAAAATACCCTGTGCTGATGCAAGAAAATCAGTTCTCAGCACATTTGCAGTCGTAAAAATGAACCTTCTTCTGACATACTTAGTTTTCCTTTAAAGGTTAAGTAAGTTCTCTCAACTCTCAGACAAACAATGTTACTGTTGGGCATATTAAACAAGATAATCAACAACAAAACACAAAAATGTAATTTTTCAGAAATTAAAAGTAGTTTACCACATTTGTAGAGTCCTTTTTCCCTCCGAGACCAACTTCAATGATTGCAACATCTACCTGTGGACATAAAAGGTTTTCACTGATGTGTCATAATAGTATGAAGACAACATACAGGAACAAAATTTTCTTTTAAGCATACATGTAATATGTTTACATATAAGTAACACTACATATAATACTCGGTTATACTACATCATTAGACTTGGTTTATTTTCCTTGTTAATTTTCATCCAACACTTGATCCCAATTTTTTTGCCACAAGAGTTGGTTCTGCCGGATAAGAGATAATTGTTCACTTACTAAAAAAAATAGATTTTCCCGGAAGAGCTTCTATGACTGTATATAAGGAACAACCGTCTTTACTACTCATTACTAAACTAAATGGCCTATACAACACAACAATACCCAATGTCCCAAATTGTATAGTGGGCACATCATATGAAAAGCCACACTTGCTACAGATCTATTTATATGTGTATTTCAATATCCGGGTTAACATGCAGTAAAACAAAACTAAACCATTGCACAAAACAAAATTAAAGGTTTCCAAGTACTTCTATCTTACCTTCTCACATACAAATATTTTGAGTGCCAATACCGTAAGAAACTGAAATAATGGAGGCATTGGCAAGTCTTCAGTAACATTTTCCTGCCAATTTAAAGTACTAATATCAATGTCTTGCCACTTAGTCAATTACAAATGCAGGTAATAATATATTTAATGACATCATAGTTTAACTTGCACAGAAACTACAAATTTATAAGTTTGTAAGACTTTTTAAGCGGTTCCTCCCACGTTAATGTTACAAGTTTTACTCAATATATTAATTATATGTTTATATATATAACTTTCAAGTTATATGTGCATAGTAAAGTTTGAACTGAAAGTATTGTTCACCAGATAAAGCAAATGGCAAATGTTCCATCACTTCCATGATATAATTAAGACATAATATTTTCTAGAAGGATAAGCAAAGACACACACACACACACACACACACACACACACTCTTGAACAATTATAGAAGGGACATTATTCCAAACTTTCAATTTAAAAGGTACATCTTGATTGAATCTCAATATCTCGTAGATATGTGTGCTGCTTAGACATACATTGTGCTCCCTGTTCCCATAATATAAATGAAATAGACATCATCCCGCTTGTAATGCCGGGTCTGGGTTCATTCCCAAAATATAAGAATCATATATTATTTTGAATGTCAATCTGAATCACAATCAAATTTCCCAACCTGCTTTCATTCTGAATCTGAGACAATAAACTTCAAGTCTTCAACTGGTAGGACAGTACATGTTTTACGATGTTTACACAGATAAATATTAAGTAGAATAAAATTACCCTCAAGCAGTTCCAACATTCCCAAAAGTACAATAAAAAACGTTCTTCTGATATGTCCAACCTGCACAACCAACACGAGCTGCAGTCACGGACATAATTTAGGAGAAATTACAAACAAGGCAAAAGAAATTATCCAATACAAAAACATAGGATATATGACTGAATATCTTCAAATTCCAGAAAGGAGGTTTGCATATATGATATAACATAAAGAGCACGGAATTTTTACATTCCTTTGTCTATCAGCAGGAAAATCCTTGTTACTAATTTAATTTTTGTAACTCGACATAGACATATTTATCAAAGGAAAAGTTAGGAGCAATGACACAATTTTTTGTTCAAGGACTAAGAATGAGTCCTATCTAACATGTATTACAAGCCAATACTAATTTTGAGACAGACTCTCACATAACATGATCAATTATCCGCGGAACACTTACCCATCCACACGAAATCTTTCTCTCACATCGATTAGATGAGGAGAGATAAATAGCCCAGTTCTGAAACCACTTTCCCTCAGAATTGCCTCACAAAATGCACATGTTGAACCCTAAAATAAGATATTAATTAGAGGACAATGATGAGGAACATAATCCTCACTGAGTTGGGCATATGCTCAAGATCAATTCAAATCAGCCTAGTACCTTCCCTTTGGTCCCAGCAACATGGATGATTTTAAGACCAGCTATATGTTCCTCCAAGCCTAAAATCTGATTACCAACGTATATAAACTTTTGTTGTCAGAAAACTCAACTTTGCAAACTCAATAATTTGATGCAGGATGGAACAACTATCTTTAATATAAACATGATTCTGATAATTGACCAACTAGTAATCACACACAATAGAAAATAATAACATGGAAGAAGGGAAACAAGGACAATAATACATTTCTTAGCAAGTCTTTCATATATTATCAAGTGAAATTCAATAAATCAGTAAGTCATACAATAGAAGATACCAATAGTGAGCTATATTTTGCTTCATGATGTCTTTAACTTAATACTATCATCACACTCATCCAATCAAAAGGACAAGTCTATGTTACTTATGTTCAAAATTATATTTGTGAATAAAAATACAGTATATTCATGTAGGGAGACAACCACATGCACACACCGCATGAAATTTGGCATACACGACCTTAAAGCCACAGTTGTCTTGTTTGATGTTTTCTAAAATTGTTTAGTAACAGATAGTTATAAAGGTGAGGATACTTCTATGATAGTATGATACTATTCAGAAAGTATAATTTTTATTCTTGGAGGCATTAGGGCAGCAGAAATGTGGAAATTTATCACTGTGATAGTCTTAGTGTCTTACTGTAAGCATGACTAGACTTTATATAACTGTAAGGTCTATGGTTGACCTGTGACTTTATTAATTAATATTGCATACAAACAATCTAATGATGCTACAATCAAATGAGGTGAAACTATTGTTGTGTTTGGTTGGAGTGAATGGAATGGAATGGAATGGAAAGAGTGGAAACAAAAGGAAATATAAAGTGTAGAAGGGAGGACTTATGAAAAAATATGAGCTAGTGCAAATTTTGTATGATAAGATTTGGGTAGAAAATAAGTATGACAAGGAATAGAGCATTCCTTCACAAAGTGGAGGGTTTGAACTCTAGTTAAGGGTGATAAGAATGGAATGGTGGAAGAAATGAAATTATTAAACATTCAACTAATTTATAGTGCAACTTTCATTCCATTCCCTTCATTTTCATTCATATCAACCAAACACAACTTATATCATTGATTTTGTTACTTTAATACTCTCTCAGCTAAGATGAAATTTTTAAGATGAATCATTGTGACATTTATAAGTTCTTTTAACTTCAACCAAATAAACTTTGGGAACTACTACTCATTTATCAATAGGCCCTGAGTATGACAAATGATGTATGAGATTAAAACAGGCTATCAACCATATTGCCTTTGTAAGCAGATAGTTATTTGTATCTAGACCCTGACACGATAAGAAATAGTTCATAAAATTCTTTTACAAACTAATCACGGGATAAACAATAGTAGTCCTATCTCAAGCCTTATTATTAAATTGGTTTAAATCTGTCGGTCAAAATGACAAAGCAGGAAACATTGTTTATTAACAATTCATTCATGTCTTACCTTAATATACATCGACATCCTCTCCAATTTCTTGTATTTACTGCCCATGCCTGGTTTATGGTGCTTTTCGCCTCGTTTCTTACTATTAATGAGAGAACTAAGAGCTTCCATTGCATGTTCATACTCGATAGAAAGAGGCGAATCCTGTGATGTACTTCGGGCAGTTACATTACTGTCCATTTTCTCAACGGGGTGGGATAAGCTATCCGTATCTCCAGGATCTGAAAAGGAGTTTATTACTCTATTGGCATATCAGAACTTTGTAATTTTTCAGATTCGGAATTTAAAGAATTTATGTAAAAGGCAAAAATTATAACACAATAAGGTTCAACAACGTCAAATTACCTGGCAGCCAACTGTTCATGTCAGAATGTAAACTCTTCAGTCCAATTGAATTAATGGGATTTAAGCAAGCTGGCAGGCAGGAAACTTTCCATGTGTGTCGTTGAAAAAATTGGATCTCTCTCTTTTGGAAATAAGTAACTCCAAGTAAATCATATATGAGGTTAGTGTTTCTAGCGAACATCATGTGGGGCTACTTCTGCATAATAGCCAACAATTAGCGAGTAGAAGCAAAATGACGGCAAAACCCAAAGTTCACAATCATTCTCGATGTCAATAAAAGTCCCTAACGGAAACTGCAACAATCTCCTAATAAGTCGAGCAGAAAAACAAGAGCAGGTGAGTGACTAAGGCATGTATAATCAACATAACAAATTATAAAGATGAGATAATTCCGTTGCTTATAGCATATGGGATATCCCTCTCTTCTTGGTAATAATTCGTTTGCTCATACCATAAGTCCATAACCAAAGAGGTTACATCCACGAATTCAAGCCGAATTCAAGCCTTGGTGAGAGTATGCGTTGTGGTTAATTGAATTCGACACTAAGCAATCTCCGATAACATTAAAAAAGTAGCAATACGAGGCAGAAGAAAGAAAAAGTGGACATAGTGTATATAAACGATGTAATTGAATGGCAATAGAGAATGAGCCAGAAGCTTACACAAAACACCACCATATACGATTTATGATACATATGACAAAACACATATTGAAGAAAGATTAAGACATGGTACTATAAATTAACAATTGAATGTAAAAAAAATAGGGGGATTGGGACTGGACTCACTGTTCAATGTCGGCTGCCGCTAATATTTGGAACCCCTGGATTCATCTTCCATATAGAAGTACTGTATATAATAAGGTACTGTAGTAATGTTATTTATTCTTCGTGCTTTGGGGCCGTTTGGCTGGACTTAAAATAAGTGTTTCTTGCTTAAATTAAAGAAGTGAAATATAAGTTAGAAGCAAGTTAAGACTTATAAGTGATTAAAGTGTTTGGGAAATAAGCAGAAGTCCTGAAACAAAAGCTAGCATTCTCAGCTTTTTATAAGTGTTTCTTGACTTATTACACAAACAGTACGAAATAAGTGCTTCTAACTTATAAGCCCGGAAGTTGGCTTAAAAGCCGTGGCCAAACACTACCTTTGTCTGAAAAAAGACAAAGTTGAAAGTGACGTTAGCAGTAGGCGTTGGTTCCGGCTGAATGTTGCGCGATTCATGATACATTGATACCCTACCCCTTGTATTTTATTTCACTTTCATGTTCAATACTGGTTTGGGCATCGATTCTGCACCGCCTTAAGTTATTTTCCTTTCGATTCGTGTGATACAATTGCAGAATTATCAATTACGTAAGATTTATTAGGAATTTATCTTATGTTTTTGATTTTGTTTCAAAAAGAAAAAAATCTTATGTTTTCGATAAATCAAGTGTTTTTAATCAAATCAAATCAAAAATATCTCCAGTTTTTTAACTAAAATCGATATAATGATAAAATAATTTTCTAAAAATAATCAGATTTTTTTTAATAAATCACTGATTTGAAATATTATATTTAAATTGTATAAAACAAAAAAATTAAAAGTATAAATTATAGTTTGAAATCAAAAATTAAATTGGCCAAGTCTATTATTGATTTTGAAAATCATCTTTGCTCTATAAATATCATCGATTTCACATTCGCACAAAACTATTTTGATCACAAAGTTTTATATTTTTACAGAGTCATATTATAGAAAGGACTTGATAGGCAGTAACAACAAAACTGCTGAATTTATACAGCAAACAAAATTAAGTCTATAAATAAAACTACTTCACAGAGGGGGAAAAAGTCCGATAAATAAAACTAAGAAGAACTTCTAATAATACCACCGGCCAAAACGGCTGATGAGTTTGACAAATTATAGAGGACAAAACCCAAAAACCAGGCTGTGTTTAGCAGTTCAATGTATACCAAAAATTTGATTTCAAACCTTCAAGGCATTTATAAATATATCTACATCCATATTTGCAACTCTACTTGCTGTCTGCTAAATGAGTTTTAGAAGTCAGCAAGAGATTAAAGAGATTCTGCAAACTGGGGAGCGTCAAAGTCTAGTTCTTGCTTCATCACACAATTCATAAACCACTCTGAGCTGAAAGTCCATATTCCCCTGTTCACAGCAACAAGTGCTTCCTTCATCTCCACTTCACTTGCGACATATATTGTTTTTGACGCTTCATTCATTTCATCAATGCCATGGATGACCTGTTTAATTGAGACATTAATGAATTATATGTGCACATTCTTCTGTTTAATTATATGATTTTTACATTAGAAACAGCACTGGCTTACCTTTCCACCAGCACATGTAGCAATTTTTGATATGGTACTTGCTGGAGGTTGGACATTGGCTGAGACACATATATCATACCCACGAAGCAAAGCTTGAGGATTTGCCTTTCCTCTAAAAACTGCAGTTTGTAGCTCAATTCTATACTTCACTTCGTACTCATTGTCTGTCAGAAGAAAAGGCCTTTCATCTGTTCATGCAGTAAATATTTTTCAGTTAAAAAACACAAGATGCAATTGCAACTTCACTTTCATAATTAAAAAAGCCAAGGGACTAACCAACAAATCTGCCCTGCCGATAACTTTCTTTCAACCAGCATGCTGATATCACCCAAGCTCTGTATAAATGTATCAAATTTGTATTATAGTACATGCATAAATAACAATCACACAATACACAGAAGTATAACAGCTATTATATTCCAGAAAACTTTTGACATGCTTGGCTTAACCACTACAGACTTTTGACATGTAATAAATTCACCTTGAACAATAGAGTACTTATGTTACACTATCGGCAGCACTACAAACCTGGATAGAGTAGGTGCATTTATAAGGATGAAGATATTTAACCAAATCAGAAATCCAGAAGGGGACACAGCTCCAATGAGAGCATCTCCAACTGCCAATGGACTTTCCAACCATTGACATATCATCATAAATTGATTTCTTATTTTGCCCCCCATTCATATCATTCTTGGCAACTTTTGTTTAAAATTGACTCCAGTATTTAACAACCTCAAAAGTTGCCAATCTGGTACCCTACGCATATAATAGAATATGATGGGACAATGCAAGAGGGGTATAATTATATACGGTTTTGGACAATTAGATGTGTTTTAGCTAGTTCGGGAAGTTGGAAAGTTTTAGCAACTTCCCAAGGCCAATAGGTGGGCAACTAAGATTGACGTGTCACGTCAACGTTGCCAACCTCTTGGCATGCTCCAAGTACAAAGAACATATTTAAATGAAAAATCAGTTACCAGATTCTACAAAACACATACATAATAGTTCAGCTTCTGAGGCACACTGAATATGCATATTTTATGGCCTTAAAATATTAAGCTGGATTGCCAACAATGTATCAGTTTAAGATAAACTTACCCACAGCAAAGCGCTGTGCAGAAATTTAAAGTTCTCCTCACTTTTCCAGTGATCACATGGGTTGCGAGACTTCCATCTGTAATAACATCCCCACCAAGTTCTTTAATAATCTGCACTCTCCGCACCAACATACAAAAGAATATATTAATTATCAAAAATTACATAAGAAATTCTGATTAAAAACTAACAGCGTATGGATGAGTGCATAATACCATTCAACAAAAAACAAATAAGATGAACAAAGAGACATGGTGCTAGATTTTAATAATCTTTAAATTGCCAACGTGATAATTCTATTGAATATCCTCTAGACACATACTAGAACTTTAAAGTATATCATACCAGACATAGGTTCATCAATCCATTATAGAAGGATCACAGATTGCATGACCTCGGTTGATGTACATATTATGACATTGGGACTGCAACAAAATGTCAAGTTCTTTTGGGATTTCACCATCACTAATTAAACAGAAAAGACATGAAGCATGTAAGAGATGGTGTGAGCCAAGAGCCCAATGCTAGAAATCAGAAAGCTAAATGGAGTTCCGTCATAATATATGACCCAAAAGCTTTCTATGTTGCAAACATACCTAATAGCTTCACAATTGAGTCGGAATCAGGTTGCACAAATATGATTGGCCTTAATATAAGTTACTTGCCCCATTCCAAGTATAGAGTAAAATTGCTAAACTACTACTAGTCTACTACCCAAAATGCTATAAAGCTTTTAGCTTCCAAATATGTTTCGTTCTTGAAGTCTAGTACCATTGCTGAGACGGTAATCTTTTAAACGTGTTATAATAAGAAATGGAAATTTCGGCCATTCAAGCATCCTGACTCTCTTGAGAAATGCATTTATTATTATTTGCAGAGATGAAAAGTGGTTAATATATATATTTAGCAAACCTTGGTCAGACGGAATTGCTTAGCTTTATCAGCAATATTCATGAGCATAATTTTGTAGCAATTTGGCCTTGTTAAATTCTCCTCTTTGCTGAGATTTTGTAATGCAAAATTACTGATTTCATTATCATCGTCATTCCCATCTGCAAAAGTGTGACTTAAAGGACCCTTGGTAGCAACATTAGGCAAAATTTTGTTTGTGTAAGAGGCCAAAGAGCTTCCATCCACAAGACAATCTCTAGAATCTAACTCACAAGAACTTAGATGAGCTCCCTTTACTTTCTTTGAGTTTAGTGAGGTATGGGAAGCATCCCATACCCTTCTCTTCTTTGCACCAGAACTGGGAGCAGAACAAGAACAATTCTTCCCGTCAGCATCAGCTTCAGTTTGGTCCAATTCTAGAGTAGTAGCTATTTTTGTGCAGTTAAGATCCTCCAGGGGAACCATATCCCGGCAACCTGCATCTGAACATAAGCACATAAGCACTTAAATTTTAAAGGCCACATGAAGTTACCTGCGAAACCTGATGCTTTGCTGACAACATTCTACGTGCATCAAGGAGGATGAAAATGTAGGATATGTATTAAACTTAGTATAGTGAATTCCTTCACAACCATTCAATCTCGTGATGAGAAACATTATAAACAATTACACAGCTCTGACAAATTCTAGGACACATTTCTCAGTCTTCAATGTATAAAAGAGAAAAAGTATGTTTTGTAAGAAGAAGAGGTATTCAGAACCAGGCAGATAGATTCCTAAATACATACATAAATGCTCTAAAATATTTAGCTATTTGATACACAGAAATATACTCCGTTCATCCTAAAAAATATCATCTGTTCGATTTTGACAGTTGGGGTTAATACTACGTCCAATATGGAGATGTCTAAATGTGCGTGCGCGCGCGCGCGTGTGTGTAAGATAGAGGAACAAATTTAATATACCCGATATCAATGTTTTTGCTTCATGGGATGAAGAGCCGGGAGTCACTGGAATTGAGTTATTAGGAGGATCCAGGACCTTTGTTATGCCTCCTGGCTCTTGAACTTCACAAATAGCAAGCGGTGAAGACCAAGTTAATAGCTTTGGCGGAGATGAATGATTCAAAGGTTCTGTAGAGTTAGCTAAATCTTTAACAAGATGAGAAACCATAAGGGTTGAGCCGCCAGGTAAGCATAATGCTCTACGAACATCAGCCCTAACAGGTAGTTTCCGAGCTCTACCTTTGGTGTTCACCTCTCCAACCGGTACAAATCCCTGCAAATATAGATCAATTTCACAGGTATAAACCAAATCTACAGAAATCAGCAATGGTTTACATAACTAGATCATAGGAATACCACCCATATTAGACCTAGCTACGTGTCAAATTTTATCAAATTACTAATGAACTGTCATAACAAGGAACAAGAACAATGGTGATTTGCAAACTATAGACCAGAACTCAACATCTAAGCTAAAAAAATCAACTAGATAACTGATACTCCACTACATCAGCCTACTTTCTGCCTTGTATCAGTTCAATGAGACTAGATGAAAAGGGATTGTACAGAGCTAATATATATTATATAGCCAATATATACATGCTGGATACAGTATACTTACCTGTTTATGCCAAAATCCTTCAGACTCTTCATCTCCCCAACAGTATATAGTGCGGACACCAACACTCTGCAGTCTTCTTTTCAGTTCCATGTACATGAGATGGCCAATCCCCTATACACAATAAAGTTTCCAACATATGACCATGGTAATTAAAGAACCCTTGTTTATTATAATATGGACTTTATGTATATTGAAATGAAGTAGCCAATATGTAAGACAAAAGAAAATTAAGATTTTGTCGGGACTGCTAATGGATGAAATAAGGGACATGGACTATTAGCTATGCCTTAAAATATTGCATTCTGTGATTATAACTACAAGCAGCAACAAAATCTATTAAAAGCAGTAGGCTAGTGTAAAGCCACCAGATCTTAAGCTGCCAGCACCAACAAAATTTAAGTGAAATCTTTCAATATAAAAGTAGTATAACATCAGGAATAGAAAACAACTGTAGAAGATAGAAACTAGTTGCAAAAAGAACCTTGTGTTGGTTGATTGAGCGAACAGCAGCAAGAGGAATTTCAGCATACAGTGAATCAGCGGGAATTATTTGGTAAGTTACTGCGGAAAGAACCTGCAAAGGGTGCACACCCAACATTAAGGGATCATAGTTCATAAGGAGACTACATGTGTTCAAGTAAGTAACTGTTAACAAGATACTGTTTTCCGGAGTAACAATTTTATTGACGGAGTAGTTTCAGATATGTTTCCTGTCATGGCAGACATGTAGCATGTCTAATACAAAATGATCTGAATTATTAATTAATTTAAGAAAACAGCTCTTATATAACATTTTCCATATTAATAATGCATAAAAATAAAAAGGATAAAGATAAAGATATTAAAACCTTAGAGAAACAAGATAAGAACTATGGTTTTTGAAAAAATTCTATTAAGCTATAGTTCCAAAGAAAGAGCTGCAGTCTTTATTTTATCACTTTTAACCTTATTTAAAACTTAAGACTGCTTGCTTGAGCAATGTAGAGCATATACATATAATGTTTGAAACAAGCATACCTCTCCAATTCCTTCCTCAGAAGATAATCTCACAAGTAAAGTGCAGAATTTCCTGCAGATAAAAAGACACACCACCACAAATTAACGTATAGACAACACACAGTAATAGTATATATGAACACAAAACATAAGAGAAAATTGCATATTAGTAGTGTGGCTTGGTTTACAGAGTTCACTTGCGCAAAATGAAAAGAGAGTATTAAACTTCTTAAGAATTCAGTACCCATTTGACACGCATCTTTGAAGAAATGTAGATTTCTTCCCAGTATTTGCCGCATAATTCATAGCAGGCAATTCTTTCTTATACATGTTCAATGCCTCCTGCAACACCATCAATATTTAAGCTACATTCCGAAACAGAGGTAGTACAGAGCAAATATCTAAAATAATCAAACAATATTATAGATATACACATAAAAGGTGATGAGTTAACCTGAAGCATAGACTTCGATTCAGGATCATCATCTTTCGCATTAATAACCACAAAACAGTAATCACCTAATCAAATTACAAACAACAATATAATTATAAATCACCGTGCACATAAGCAAGTCCAAATCCTCATAATGAGATATTAATTATACCTTTTCCCTCGTGACCACGAGGATTAGCATCATCAAACCCTTGCTTATTCGCATCCTCGGACACTAGATCAAACAACACAGTTCACAATCAAATACACATACAAACACACATATAGATTGAGAAATCAAACCAGAAGAGCGATCATCAAGTACCGATAATATTAATTTTATTGTATTTGGACAAAGAGATTTGAAGTGTGTTTTGATTGGATTCATAGCTGTAGTTTCTAGCTTCAACACTCACTTGACAATTTCCTGCATATTTAAAAAGGAAAACATAAAGATAAAGAAGATAAATATGCACATACACATACAAGTTGTTAGTGATGATAGAAATTAGGGTTTTACCGATTGGGATTGTTGGCGGTGGAAGAGAAAGGGTGTTTTTCGGTGCCATTGTGTATTGTATATCTTTTTGCTTGAGGGTGTGAATCGTTCCGATTATATATTTAAGTTTTATTTGAGGCGCCAAAAGGAGTGTGGCGCTGATGCAAAGATTTTCAAAATTTTAGATTTGGGACTTTCGGGTTATTTAGAGAAAGTATATCAAGCCCGGATTGAGTGTGTTTCGTTAATTAATCACAGTGATCACTTTTTTTTTCTTTTTTTTTGGCACATAATCACAGTGATCACTGATCAGCTTCTGCATCAGATTCTGTCTCTTTGAAATTTTTTATTAAAAAACGTCAAATATTGAAGTAATTTTTTAAAACTCTCTCAAATTAAAGATGTTTTTAGGTATTATGTAAAAAATCCAAATATGATGTGACATGATATTTTATACATGAATCCGCTGTATTTATATCAATCTTACTACTAAAATCATTCCATATTTGTGTAAATTTTGTGATGAGGATATACTCACGTTTCAAATTAAATGTTTGTCTTGAAAAAATAAATGCTTTCACTTAAAACAGTGTAAGTATGTGATAAATAACAAATAATCTTAAAAATGTAAGTAATTGATCATATACTTGTATTTAAAATTAGAATTGACAACTATTTTTAAATTATTTTTTCCTTTTCACGATTGAACTGTATAATTTAAAACAAAAGGAATATCATCTTCAGTAAGGTCTAAACACCAAGTTGCTACACTCTTGTATTAGTCCTTAATTATATTGATACGAATCCGAGATCGTTGGTTTGCGATATTATGAAATAATATACAAGTTTTACCCATTTCAAACCGTACTTGGTACTTGGTATTTGGTTGCAAGAAATAAGTGTAATGGTAAAGATTTTGAGACATGGGATGGACCCGAGACAGACTTAGATGGAGTGTGAGTGAGATCTAGTAGGATCGGGGTGGGTTTAATGAGAACATGATGGGGCCAAATTTTGTCTTTTCAGACTAGTCTGTTCAGAATCTATGCGTAGATTTGACGAGATTTTAGCGAGTTCGAGGTGGATTGAGCGAGTGTGAGGATGAGCCTTAAATGAGTGATGACATATGTGGAACAGGTGAATGGATGATCTTTAACGATAATTTGTATTTTAAGCATTTGTATTTGAACAATTCGCCTCTACATATGCCTCTTTGTTTAATGATCCCCATTCCAATAATCTATCTGCATCTTTCTGGTTGTGAAAAATTACAACCTATAAACTGTGTACGCCCATAATTTTTTTAATAATTGTACCGATAAATAATAAAGAATTCATTTGAGACGGAAAATATATCCTCGCCAAAATCTTGGCATCAAAACGAGAACACTAGTAAAACTAGAAATTACATTGCGTGATTGCCCAAAGAATTGTAAATTCATCGTCGGAGAATGATGAGGGGATAAGCCAGACGACATCCAGAAGAGGGTTTAAGTCTTTTAACCTAAGAAGATGTCACTTCCACTGTCCACTACTTCCTCAACAAAATTTCAGCTCTACAACTCCAACTTTACTCAAGCTATATCATCATCAAGACCTAACATCTTTCACGGTACCTTCTATTTTCCCCTTTTTATTCTTTAAATCTTACACATTTGCTTTTATTTTAGTGCACACCCACGGTTTGAATCACCGTACTTTGCAGGTTTATACAAGAAATTATGCAAAAAGAAAGATTTGTGCGTTTCTTTGTCAGTAAAGTGTAGTCAAGAAACAACCCAGATAATTAATGAGAGTAATTTAGAGAAATCATCAAGAAAAGGCTCTTGGAAACCACTGCTTAGTGAGGGTAGAGATGAGGATGAGAACTTTGGTGATGTTTGTCCTGGTTGTGGGATTTTTATGCAAGATAGTGACCCCAGTCTTCCGGGGTATTATCAAGAAAGGAAGGTGGATGTAGTAAGTGATGTGTTGGAGGAAGAGGAGGGGGAGGATGATTTCCTGAGTGATGAAAATGGGGATGAGATTGATGTTGGTTTTGAGGATAGTGATGGGGAGGTGGATAAGGTGAAGAGTAAAGATGGGATTGATTGGGATTCGGAAGAATGGGATTCTGATTTTGATATTGATGAGGATGATGAGGTGGAGTTGGATGGGTTTACGGCTCCTAGTGTAGGATATGGGAATATCACGGAGGAGAGTATAGAGAAGAGGAAGAGGAAGAGAGTGTCTAAATCTGAGAGGAAAAGGAATGCGAGGGAGGCTAGGAGGGAGATAGAAGAGGTTACGGTCTGTGCTAGGTGTCATTCGTTGAGAAATTATGGGCAAGTGAAGAATCAGACTGCTGAAAATTTGATACCTGATTTCGACTTTGATAGATTAATAACTACCCGGTTGATGAAAATTACTAGCAGAACTGCTGATTCCACGGTTGTTGTTATGGTTGTTGACTGTGTTGATTTTGATGGGTCCTTTCCTAAAGGAGCCGCCAAGTCCTTGTTCAAGGCATTGGAAGGAAGCCAAGATAATCAGAAGATCAGTAAGAAGTTGCCCAAACTTGTGCTGGTTGCAACAAAGGTTGATCTCCTGCCTTCCCAAATTTCCCCTACTAGGTTAGATAGATGGGTTAGGCATCGTGCTAAAGCAAATGGTGCACCAAAGCTGAGTGCAGTTTATCTGGTTAGTTCCCGTAAAGATCTTGGTGTGAGAAACTTATTGACATTTATAAAAGAATTGGCTGGACCTCGAGGGAATGTCTGGGTTATTGGAGCTCAAAATGCGGGCAAATCCACGTTAATAAATGCATTTGCCAAGAAAGAAAGAGTCAAAGCTATTAAACTAACTGAAGCTGCAGTTCCAGGGACTACTCTTGGCATTTTAAGAATTCGAGGGGTATTATCTGCCAAAGCAAAAATGTACGACACCCCAGGTCTCCTGCATCCTTATTTGATGTCGATGAGACTGAATAGGGAAGAACAGAAAATGGTTGAGATACGAAAGGAGCTAAAGCCACGAACTTACAGAATGAAGGCAAGTACTTTATAAATTCTAGTCTGTCTCCATTGTCTCTATTTTCTTTTCTTTCTACATAGCCATATTTGTTTGTATGAAGTGTGTTGGAGAGCTTAAGTACAATGTTAAGTGGGGCATTTCATAATGTCCTTGCCTTTGTTTTTCCCTTTTCTCTCAATGTCCCACAAAGTTTGCTCTCTCAGTTCTCAGGCAAGGTATATTAAACATGCTTGTTGCTGTATTGAATTTTTTTAATTTTTTTTTGAATTTGTTTGTGGCATAGGCATATGTAAGCTACTGCAGTAGAGCTTTGATGCAACAAATATTGCAAATCCACATGATGAACGATTAGAGTTGGTACTTGAGTGTTTAAGGCTCGACGAACTTTTGCTTGTAATTCCTTTAATTACCAGTCATCTGAGGAGTACCATTCTCAGTTATATTAGGTTTTAATAAGACCAGAAAGTGCATCTTTGGTTTGTCCGACTGTCCTTGGGACTTCAAGAGTGACAGTGAATGCAAATGTTTATCTGCAATTAATGATACTGACCTTATATGAGGGTTCAGGAAAGAGCTTATTTGAGGTTTTCAATTTCACATAAACTGCTGTAGCTTAGACAGTACGAAATAGTAATTCTCAGACCATTTTTGAGGTTCGACTTTGAGATCTGAAGATGCCTCCACCCTTATGTGTGGTGATTGTTGTGGAGAATCAGTGAGACTATTCTGTGATGCAACACATGGCTTTGGAATTGTTCTAGACCTCCCCTTTTACCGTTTTTCTCTAATGTGTTAGCATTGTGGAGAATAAAAGAATATAAAGGCTGCTGTAATTTCAACATAGCATCAGCTGTGTCTATTTTTCTGGAATCAAAATTTGTTGACAGTTCAGCAATCTAGTATACTTCATCAAAAAAAATTCACCTATGCAACGTCCTAGTTATGTAGTAACGTAGATTTATCATTAGCTTTTCTGATCTTTTATAGTATATGTTTTTGATGTGGTTTCTGAGAATCTTCTTCTTATCACTTGACATCTTGATGAATTTATATTTTTAACTATGGGTCAATCATATACTTTTCTTATTTGTAATAATATGTCTACAATTTACAATATTGAGATTCTGCTGCTTCTTCTGAAAACTGTATATTTATATATTAATAAATCATATTGATTTGTGAAGGTCGGACAGACAGTCCATGTTGGTGGATTAATGAGACTAGACCTGAGCCAAGCCTCCGTTCAAACAATATATGTATCGATTTGGGCGTCTCCAAATGTTTCTTTACATATGGGAAAAACAGAAAATGCCAATGATACCTGGAGCAAGCATGCTGGTGTTAGATTGCAGGTATAACTCTATCCAAGGAAGATGCAGTTTGCCACTTTGTAACTTTTATTTTTATTTTTATCATATGTTATCTGTATATATGGTTTGAAAAAACAACTTGTAGTTCAATAATGAGGCTGTTGGGAAAATGGAAGAAATTGCCTTAAGTGTGTCAATTTAGTTCCAATCATGTAGCTCTGGCACTTGCAACTGAATGGTTCTGTAATTAGCTTCACCTTAGATGATCAAGACCACATTATTTGAGGATATTCGCAGAGCCCAAAGGCCTGTTGCAACCACATCCATGTTTCCCCATATAAATATTTTATTTTGGAATATATATGGATATTAAAAGAGCCAAGTATTTCACTAGTTGGCTTTCAGTTAATTCATTGTTATCTAGTTGGTGGTGTCCTGTTGAGCTGCACTTCGAGTCATTATTTGTGAATAGTCATCCCATTCCTTTATGCAGTCTATAATGTGAAATCTTTGCTACCTCTTAATATAGATGGAGACAAGCATATAATATGCACTTGAGGCCAGAAATAAGAGCAGAAACTCTCAATGTATAAATCAGATTTGTGTTGGATGCTGACATTCCTATTAAAGGAAAAGTAAAAGAATTAATTTCTTCCGTTTTATTTGTATCACGAACTATGGTGTTTACCTGACATTCAAGCATTAAATCTTGCTTCTTTCAGCCACCCATCAATGCCGACCGAGTTCCTGAATTGGGCGAGTGGAAGGCGAAGGAAGTTAAAGTCTCAGGAACAAGCTGGGATGTGAACAGCATAGACATTGCTGCAGCCGGCTTCTGTTGGTTTTCCTTGGGTTTGAAAGGGGAAGCAACCATGACATTGTGGACATTTGATGGTGTTGAGGTAACCCTAAGAGATCCTTTGGTTCTTGATCGAGCACGTTTTCTTGAGAGACCAGGGTTCTTGCTTCCAAAGGCTATATCAGAGGCTCTGAGCAACCAAAATAAGCTTGAAGCTCAAACAAGTAGAAGTTTTGACGAGGAAGCATCTCTGTTGTAACTAAAGGAAACAACATATGAAATTTTGTAGCTGTCCTAATTAGGTGTTTAGTTCTCTATATCAGTGGTATTGTCGAATACAAAATGGTTTTTTTTCTTCCCAATGGTGGATTAAGCTTTAGAATACGAAGAACACGGGTGGTTTATTAGGTATTTGTTGTACAATGAGTGTGTTAACCGATTTTGCTTTTGTATACAACAAGATCAATGTCACTTGTGTCTTCCATTATTAATGTAAATATATAGTTTGCTTTATTTTTTTGCGATCTGTAAAACCGGTCTACAACCATAAGCATGTAGATAGGCGAATGTCCTGCAGAGAGTAGGAAAACATGGTGGAGAAAACGTGACATCCCCACTTCAGAAATCAGTTTGATACATCATACACATTTCAAATTTCAATGACTGCAAGAACAATTGAGCAACCTAACATAGATTACAAGTTGACACTGTTGAGAGCTTGCGAGCTGCAAGCCCGGGTACTACTGGTGGCTTGACACTGAGGAAACAGGATGGCAAACTTAACATCATGCCATTTCGTTTCATGTAAATTCTAGTACATTTCAGCTGTCATAGATGATGCCAGAATATGAGGCAGGGTACACGAACAAGATATAACACAGCATCGAACTCGCCCTTAAAAACTGCAAATTAGGGAACTAAAAGATGCCAACATTAAACGAAGCCAAAGTTCAACGTGGCTGCTGGATGCGACGGTTACAAGATTTCGGGCTCACAGACTTGGCCGGCTTCTCCCAATACTTTGCAGATTGCAATGTGGACCTGGGACTTTTTTCCTTGAAAGAATTTGACAAGCCCAGACTCTTCATTAGTTCCACTGGATCAACTTCCTGTCCTGGTTGGCGCAAATAAAAAGCAACCAGTTAGTACCAAGCTAACTACTATATTGCACTGTATTAAAAGAAAATGCACTCTTCATATTAAAATTTTCAAGTCCAACAGATTCACACTCGATCATTTATCTTTGTTTCATAATGAAATTAATGTCAATGGTCAAGACATATTATGGTCATTTAGCAGCATACCACTTCCAGGGGTTTCTTTCGAAGCAGACAGAGATGACTTCCTTTCTGCTTCTGCCTCTGCCTCAGATGATTGTATAAATTGCTCAAAGTGCGTCTCCATTTCAAGAAATTCTTCCACAGTACCAAGATCAATTGTATCAGGCAGCAAGTTAACAATGTCTTCCGAGTCATCTTCATCACATCCATGATAATCATCATTCTCGCCTTGCTGGCTGAGCCAGTATGTATGGAACCATGTAGAGGTCGTCACCGATTGCCACCATTCTGGTGAGAAGTCCTCCACTTGACGAAGAGCAGCTGGAATAAAGAGCGGGGCATTGGGATTTAAGGCGGACTTTCCTTTCGAGACCAATTCCATTCTCACTTTTCAGTCTTTTTCTTAAGAAGTTTTGTAATCTGTACAGTGTAGAATCCTGTGGAATTAGGTTCTCAATATATATCAATATGTACCATTTAACTCAGTTATACACCAGTATATAAATAGCGAGAAAAAATTCTGGAGATTATTTCCACTTATTAGAGGTTTTTGACCAAACCCAAACACACTACAACCAGTCAAAGCAACATAGTAGTGTTAATGTAATATGATCCAGTTAAGGTTCTTCCTGTCACGTCGAGGTATAGGAAAAGTCGGTTGATGATTTAAGGAGGGGTTTCGGGTTGGAATCCTCCCACCTCAGATGAGTCGGTTACTTAACACATATATACGTAGTACATCCATAATCTGAATCTAAACTAATATAACAGATCAACAAAAAAAAACTTAACTGCATACTGAAGTGTCAGAACTCAAGAACAAAAGATTAAGAGGATCATCAAACTAATCATTTTAATTTAAATAAAGATAAGTAATAGCACACTGACTGAATAGGCATCACTGCATCAGTAGAAAAGTCAAAGCTAACACACAGATAAATTCGATCATTGAATTGAAATAAATATGTGTAAGAATAATATATAGAAATGAAGGACCTAATAAGTTTTGTTATACCTCGAGGAGAAGAAGAATTATCAGAGCCGATCAGTATTGATTATTGATCAGTGCTTTCTCTGTAGTACTAGTATATTATTACAAGACCTTTTGAACCGGTTAAGAATCCATGGGTTCATGCCACTTTGCACAGTCCTTGACGGGTTATAACCAGTCATGCAGTTGTCAAATGGACGGTGATGATCAGATACACAACCACTAATTACAATTAGTAATCATTTCTTAGTTCTGAAACTAAACGGGATGTATTTGATTGAGATTTTAATGGATTGTTTTTAGTCTATGGATTTTAATGGATTGTATGGGATTTTGATTTTGTGCAGATTCTTGATAAAATGTCGCAGAGTTGATGAGATTTAGGTATAATGCTTCAAAATCCCATTGATTTTGATGGGATTTCAAAAAACTTAAAATACACTGAAGAATGCCACAAAATCCATCATTTTATGAAATGAAAAAAAATCCATCAGCATTTGAATACCATCAGATTTTAATGGATTTTAAACAATCCCAATTGAATAACATCGGAAGCATAATTTAAAATCTCAATTGAATACCACCAGATTTTGTAGCATAATTTAAAATCCCAATTGAATACCTCAAGATTTTAATGGATTTCAAACAATCCCAATTGAATACCCTCGGATTTCATGAATGCAAAAAAATGCTTTAAAATCCCAATTCAATACACCCCCTCTAAAATTTTCCAAGGTTTTTTAACTTTATTATTTTATAATGAAAATCAGTGAATCAATAGTTCCGAGAAACGTTATGAACTTGAATGTGGAATAACATGCTCAGATTATTTCACGACGTCCTCCGTAAAAATGTTGAACAAGTTGTAACACTTGCCTAATTTCATATCAATCATGTCAAAAATGACGAACAAGTTGAAACACTTACCAATCTTCGTACTATCATATTTCGCGCTTTGGCGTTGGTTTTTGACCAGGTTTCAACCAAGTAAAGAGAAAAAGACTAATACCACAAGATCAAGGGGTATATTATATGGGCACGCCCAAATAAAGTAAATTATGACAAACCATTTGAAAAAAAGAAAACTCACCAACACTTTTAAGGATACATTGCACATACAATTCTATCTCAACACAGAGATGGTGCCAATCTTATGTCAGCACTCACATACAAAGCTTAAGGTGTGTTTTTTTAAGTTTGTTATACAATGAAATTATCCTCTCGGTTTAAAAGGTGATTCTGCTACAACTGCTGGTTGAACAAAAGCAACCAGCACAGTGATGTCGTCTCTCTTGCCTCCAGAATGGCTGCCACCGTTTTCCCTAGAGGCTCGAGCGAATGGGGTCACAGCAAATCTATCAAATGAATTGTACAGAGCATTTTCTGCAATTGTCCAAGCAAGGTCTTGAGGATCTGAGCCCCGGCTTATGCCTTGACTAACCTGTGCCGATATCTCCTCCAAGTGCATATTGTCAAACAAGCCATCTGTTCCAGCAACAATCACATCCCCTGCCATCATTTTTAGTTCGATCTCTATGGCTGAACTCGGAAGGTCACTGGACGCTGGTCCAAGTTGATAAGGATAGTTAAAACTATGTTGCTGCACAGGTGACTTGTACACTACATTCCCATCTCTAACCACCACGAACCCACTGTCACCCAAAATAGCAGCGCACAATATCTACAACACACAAACACATTTAAAGGTCAAATTACAACTTCACAATATTTTCTAAAACTAAGTGAAAGCATTTTAAGCAATTTCTTATACACTATACACACATTGCCATTCAGTGATAAAAGGCATGCAGTGGATGATCCTGGGAGTTTGGTCTTTGAATAAGCTTCTGATAAGACTCTGCTAGGAATCACAGCTCCGTTAGGTTCAGCATCAAGAGCTATTACTGAGTTTAACATCAGCTCTCGCGCATATTCTCCAGCATTCACGCCTTGTCTTGTCCAACCTCCAACTCCATCTGCTATGCCAATGGTCTGTTTTTGTCCACAGATGAAATGAGCATCATCTCCTTTAGGATTTGATTTGTTGTCTTTAGGTATGTAAAATGATCCCAGAACAATATTCACTCTTTCTTCCACCAAACTAGGCCTGATAAAGTTAATAACAAAGCAATCAATATTTTGAGGTACATTGTATCGTTTTTGCATTGACACAAGTTTCTTTCTTCACACACATAAAACATATAACATGAATTATTAACATATTCTCCAGCTAAGCTCAGCATTTTATCACAGCGTTTTAATTTTTAGCATAAAAACTTTACATTATATAGTCTCTACAATTCGATTTAAATGTACCCGCTGAATCAAGCAACATTATGCAACACAAACATCAGCAACTCTGCATTACTTCCTAAATCAATAAAAAAAAAAAAACCTAAACTGAAAGCATTTACTTACACGTCATGCAATGACGCGGTTCATTTCTGAACCATTTTTTAACAACAAAATCAGCGGAAACCTAAAATTACAGACCGACATCAAAGGTGCAAGCCAAGAAATCACAATATACTGTTGCTCTGTACCACGCACCACGCGCGAGTTGCATATCAAGGGAAGGAGGCGATACAATTATTTATACTTTTTCTATGACATTCGTCTCTTCTAAATACATATAGAACATATGTATCCACCACCTTATTGATATACTAATCCTAGATTCCTACGTGGTATGGTCCCTCTTTGTGATAAACCGTGTTACCTTGGTCCCACTCTTCAGATTTTTAATTTAAGACACTTCTTCTTTAGTTTTAAGTTTGAACTCTGGCAAAACTGGTGGTTCTGTGTATCATTTTATGAAATATATATACACAGATTTCCAAAAACACTCATAGACGTTCTTGCCCTGTTTTTGGTTATAGTCAATTACAAAAATATAAGAACTCGCGTATCTTCAACATTATATTCAGCTTGTTTTAGGGACAGGGAACCGGGAGAAACTCCATTCTTACCTTCTATTTCTACCTTATGATTCTCATACTCTTTTAGAAGGATCATACACAAATCGCAGTGTCGATTCTTCAAAAACTCCAAAATAAAGACTCAGGGGCCTTTTTATAAAAATTCGACACTTGCGTTTAATAAGGATTCAGATTTGGACAGGACAGTTATTCTTTTCAATTTAATAAGATAGTTTTTTATAAGTTGATACCTATCTTTTAATTTAAAGATAATCTTTGAACTTCTGTAAAAGGGGAAATAAACATTGTAATAGATATAAATCTATAAGAGGTACAATGTCAGAAGTCAAAGGGTCGAATTTTAATACTCCCTCTGTCTCATTTTATATGTCCATATTGACTTTTGACCCGTCAATGTGTTAATACTTTAACTGGAATTTACATGTACCATATTATTAGAAAGTATATTTAGTCTGTTTTAATATGGAACTTTCAGATTTTAAAAATATTGAATAGATAATTTGCAATGTTTAGTCAAAAATTGGTCAATTTGACTCATAGAAAATCAAATGGACAAGTAATTAGGGACGGAGAGTGTATATAACAAATTATAGACATAGGAAGGTAAGTGAGTAAAAGATAGTATAATTGTAAAGTGTGAATAGTTATACTTAAAAAAAAGAGTACAATGGTATATGAAAAATTATGGGGATTTGTTTAACAAATTAATTGCACAACCAAGGGATTTTTTTAAAGCTTTTCATTCTTCCGTTTTACTTTTTCATCAATTTCACCTCTCTTTCTTATATTTTCTTCTTCTCTTTCTCTTAGAGAAAAGTTGTCAAATTTAAAGACGAGTAATCACAGATGAAGAGTCGGACAGTGCCAACTTAAATGCACGCTAGACTCACAATTTATTACACGTCAATAGACACATGTATATATACTTTGTAAACAGAGAACAAACAATAAGGGCGGCAAAGAATTGTTGTGGACTAAGATAGAAGTAAACGTAGATCAAATCATTAAATCAATATTATGTGACACACATATCATCAAATTTGTAATACTTCCCAAATCAATGACAAATGTTCCTAAATTGAAAAAAGTTACTTACATGGCATGCATTGTCGGGCTCTGATTTAAGGACATTTTTACAGCCAAATCACCGGAAGCCTAAAACTACGGCTGGACTTTAAAATTGCAAGCCTAGAAACACAATTCTGATGTTTTGCCCCTAACCGCACACCATAATCCAATATGATTTGATTTTTGTATTAATGAAAGAAGCGATAAAATCTTTTGAAATTTCTCTCTGAAATTCGCATCTCCCAAATATATAATATATTCGCAATTATTATCTTGGATATGCATGGAAGATTATATCCACTACCGTATTTCTGATCCAAATCCCAAGTAACATTTTGGTCACTCCTTAACAAATCAGATTTCAAATTTATAACACTTTTTATTTACTTTTTAAGCTTGAATTATCGTGAAACCAGCGTTTCTCTATGATTACATAAAAAATAAAAAATACCAAAAAAGTATAAGATAATCCCGCGTTCCCCCTGATAGAGCCGTTTACAGAAATTTTAATACTCCCGCGCTCTACACACTACAGGCTCTAATTCAAAAGCTCCAAGCACTCTACACACATTGCACTCGGGTTGTTCAAGGAACAAAGAATTGGAACGAACTCAAATCTTCTACTACTACACATTACCGTGCCGGTGTGTGCCTCTATTTATGTACAAACATCACACAATCAATTCATCGCACGTAAATATACACACTGACATGATACATGTATGAACTTTGTTAACACATACACACTGACAAATTAGAAGTGAACGAAGATCAAATCATAATAAAGTGCTAATACCATGTCATGAACAACTAAAAAGCAGCAATCTTGAATAATAAATTTTAGCACTTACATAAATTTCATGGCAGTGAAATTGTTGTTAACGGTGATAGTACCCATGTTTTGATATTATTCGAAGTTTCTTGCTTCAAAGAGGAGAGCAATGACTCCGAATTCAATAATCTCACTTCTTTAAATACTGAAACCATAGGCCATGCGAGCTACTTAAGTAAATCCCTAATCTTGCTAAGTTAAAATCATAGTCATGATCGAATTAGATTTGTCGCGATATATTTGGGTATTAAGCAGATGGGACGGGCCCAGCAAGCTTTGTTTGGGGCCCAATTCTTCTCGAGCTATGTAGTTTTACTATACTCCTATATTCTATATTTTGAGGCAAATCACAAATGTATTTGATATTTTTTAATAAATAGATTTGTATATTTTCAAAAAAAAATAAAAATAAATGTATTTGTATAACTTTTTTATTCTTAAATATTTATTTTATTCTTTGTAATCAATTTTTTTATATCATCTAATACAACGTGAAAATATGTTATTATATTTTTATCATAATGACGTGATAAATATATATTATTTTTTAAGACAAGTATATGTAACAAAAAAATGATAATATTGTTGTTATATATATATTTTTAATTTTATAAGTAAGAAATAGTTTAATTAATTTTAACTTGCTGGATATTTTTTTAAATATCCTTAAGCCAGGGCAAAAAACTAACTTAAAAAACAAATTCAGACTAATTCTTTTTTTTTGAAATTTCTTTTGATAAAAATTACTCCAAGTCATAAAATATTCATAAATCACTTTTATTTTTGTTATTATATTTTTAATAACTCAGTAATAAGTCAAAATTACCAAACAAACATGTTAATTGTTAAACTCTCATCGAGTCACAAGCCACGTTAACTCATAAGTCATAAGCTCACCCAAACGGCCTCAAAGTCTGTAACCGGCAAAGTCTAGTGAACTAATATTTCAAGTATTAATATATTGCTAGCGGTGATGTTAAATATAGCAATCTGGATTCCTAAACTGAATAATCCTGTAAAATAAGAGCAACAATCACAGTAATATCATCAATCTTTCCTCCAGAATGATTGCCACCATTTTCTCTGGAAGCTCGCGCAAAAGGGGTATCAGCAAACTTGTCCATTGAGTTGTAGAGAGCAGCCTCTGCTAATCTCCAAGCAATCATTTGTGGATCCGAGCTCTGGTTTATCTCTTGGGTAACCCATAGCAATATCTCCTCTGAGTACATATTATCAAACAAACCATCAGTTCCTACAATAATCACATCACCTGCTTCCATAGTTAGTTCTGTTCTCATGGCTGAACTAGGATGGTCACCCGATCCTTGCCCAAGCTGATATGGATGGTTAAAGCCGTGTTGCTGCACTGGTGATTTGTAAAGTACGTTCCCATTTCTGATCACCATGAACCCACTGTCACCCAAATTAGCAGCCCTTAAGATCTACAATATGCAAACAATCAACCATATAAACACAGTGTGAATTCTGGCAAAACCATTTTAAGACTGAAAATATGCAATACTCTTTTACTAGTTGTGGGAAGAAACATAAGAATTGAGTATTATGGGAGTCATGAGTGTGGTGTATGTATTTAGAATTTTGCCATTGACCATAACAAAAATAGTACTACGGTATTACACACATTGCCATTCAGTGATAATAGGCAAGCAGTGCATGATCCTGGGAGTTTGGTCTTTGAATAAGCTTGGGATAAGACTCTTTTTGGATCCACAGCCCCCCTAGGGACAGTATGAAGAGCATTTATTGAGTTTATCATCAGCTCTCGTGCGTATTCTCCTGCATTCACGCCTTTCTTTGTCCAACCTCCAACTCCATCAGCTATGCCAATGGTTTGCTTTTCTTCGCAGATGAAGTGAGCATCATCTCCTTCAGGCTTTGATCGATCGTCCTTAGGTATGTAAAATGACCCTGAAAGAATATTGATTCTTTCTTTAACATCAGACCTGAATAAATTATCAGTCAGGTCAGTATAAGCTCCTGTTTCCATTCATGCACACCATAGTATATGTAATATAAACTTATTACTGCATTTTTTAAATTGTGTTCGTGTTGTAAGTATAACACGCATTTTACGATCTGATAGTTAAAGAAACAACCAGTCTCACATAATATAATCTCGACTCTAAACAGTGTTCAACAGAGTTAATGCTAAAGACATATGTTCCGTATCTCTTTATAACATTATTAATGTAATATGGCAATTTCATACAATTTGCTCACTTATATGCATATGCATTATCTAATGCTGAAAACTTTGTATAGATTGTTGCGACTCAAGGGGTAGAATTAGAATTCACCACTTGACCAGTTTACATGGATGGTGGATGTGAAACTATTGCTTGCATCACCCAGTCATATTCAATTTTTTTTCTAGCTTGAATAGTAGTGGGGATTACCGGATCACAGACTGAAAAGGAACACAAGACAAGCACATGAAAGTTTATGCCAAACCAACAACTCTCTAAATATCAACAATCATAAAAATTCCAACGCTATAGGCATTAGGCATTGTTTTTGTCAGCTGTATTATGTCCCAGGGATCAATCGAGTGAAACTAATCAAACTTGGGTCTTAAATTTATACTCGAATTCGATCCAATAAAATCAAACCGCTTATATTCTGATTGAGCATAACTCAAGTTCCAAATCACTCAAACTCGTAATTGAACTGAACTTGGGTAACTAACATCCAAATAAGCTTATAAATAGTAAAAAATTGAATGATCGTCTTGAACGTAAAATATAGCACAATAATCAAATTAACACAATAATACCTTAGAAGATACCATTCCTAAAAGATACAAATAATCAATCAATTAACACAACAGCATTAGTAGTTAGTGATAACATAGTAACACATTGCCAAAGAAATTGATAAAATTATTGGAGGAGAAGGACTTAGAAGAGAGAATTACATTAAAGTAGACGTTTCCATCTCTGTATGTGGTAATAGGTAGACAAATAAAGTGTGATTTTAGATACAAGTAATCAAGACTTTATCGTAAATCTGGAAACTTATCATAATCATGAAAGGCGTCTCCAGCGTCCAGGAGTCCTGTGTACATCCGATACTGGACATGGACGCTTCGGATTCTGAAAGAATTTTAGGGTTGCAATAATTGTATTTTAATACTCCTTCCATCCCTTTTTATCTGTCCATTCTGGAAAAAAAAAACACATATCAAAAAATAATTGATTGTATAAATTTTTTCATTAAATACCTCTAATTAATATCCTGAAAATGGTGGAATACCCCTGTTTTATGTCTTGAAAACATGAATTCAACCAAGTTTTAAATAAGTCAAGCCTTGAAAATTGAAATTATGGAGATATATTTGAAAAACTATCATTAAATTAGTTTTGAAAGTATAAATGGACAGATAAATAAGGACAAATTTTTACTTTCAAAGTGGACAGATAATAGAGACGGAGGGAGTAGATTATACTCTCATCATCCCAAATTAGATAAGCTAGTTGACTTTGAGCACATAAATTAAGGTGTATTGACGGTATAGTTCCGAAAATTATTATTTTAAAATTTTCTTTTGTAAATGAAAATTTCATATATAAATTTTTATTTGTAAAAATAAAATTTCAAAAACAAGTAATGTAGCTATACGGTCAATGGATTTTAAAGTACGTGCCCGAAGTCAACGAGATCATCTAATTTAGGATGGAGGGAGTATATAATATACTATTTTTAATAAAAATCCGATTTAGATTTTGATTTTATACGAATTTTAGAATAAAATTTTTGATTTAATACGGATTTCAGAATAGGTAGATATATTTTTTGTGATTGAAGTATACTTCAAAATCTCTGACGTTGTTGTTCAAAAATAACGTATTAAAAAGTATCTCTAATGTTGTTGTTCAAAAATGAATGATTAAATTATATAAAATATTAATTATGTATAATTTATCGGATTCCAAGACACTACGCTCTAATGTTTTATGGTAATTTGTTATATTAATTGACTATATTTTAAAATTAATATGTTATTATTACTATTCAGGTTGTTGTAATTATAATATAAATTTAACATTATTATAATATTAAAGAAAGAAAAATTAGAGTGTCGTTTCTACGAGAAGCTGTATTTTATATTCGGTCTTTCTAATGTGTGCCCAAGGGCACACATTAAACACTAAATTCTATAAAAATGGCTTGTTTTGATTGGTGGAGTTGATGTGAATGCAAGGGGGCCATTATCATTTATTGTTCATCCACCAATCAAAATGAGTTATTTTTATTGGAGTTAGGGACTATTGTGTGCCCTTGGGCACACCATAGAAAATCCCTTTTATATTATGAGCCCGTTTGGACGAGCTTAAAAAATAGAGAATTTTTGCTTAAAATAAAGAAGGGGAGTAAAAGTGATAAATAACTCAAAACTAATAAATTATTAAAGTGTTTAAAAAAAAATTAGCATTCTTATAACAAGTGTTTCTACTTCTTTAAATGAAAGAAAAGCGGTGGCTTCTGTTTGTTAGCCAAAATGCCCTATGTATTTAGAAAATCTAATAAATCTAATAAGATGCCATGAAGACGCTATCCTATACAGTTACTCCCTCCGTCCCTATTTATCTGTCCACTTTGGAAGTAAAAATTTGTCCCTATTTATCTGTCCATTTATACTTTCAAAACTAATTTAATGATAGTTTTTCAAATATATCTCCATAATTTCAATTTTCAAGGCTTGACTTATTTAAAACTTGGTTGAATTCATGTTTTCAAGACATAAAGTAGGGGTATTCCATCATTTTCAAGATATTAATTAGAGATATTTAATGAAAAAGTTTATACAATCAATTATTCCTTGGTATGCGTTTTTTTTCCAAAATGGACAGATAAAAAGGGACGGAGGGAGTATATACAGGTTATACAGCAGAGGTCCGATGCACATGCACTGGTCACCGGTCGGTGAACATGATGAAAGGTAGACCTGAATTTTCATAATTTTAATTCAAAAAAAGGCACTCAATTCAATCTTTCACACACATGTTTACACGTTTATTAGTAAAAAACACATAAAATAATATTCAATAACAATGACAACTAAATTATGTATTGAATAAATATCGCAAGGTAAAATTAAAAGTTATCGTTACCAATTCTACGCAGACTAACCACTTTGAGATATTAAACAAGCAAACAAGACACTGAAATCATAATGTAGCGTTGAGCTGTATGATTAGAAAATTACCGGAATAGTTTAGTCTTGTTATTACCCATCTGAGCAGAGTGATGAACAGTGATTTAGGATGAGGTGATATTTGGGTAAAGATGATAAGATAATCAAGTGGGTGTTTTAAAATATTGTGTGGGAGGGCGATCGTTCATCTCTTTCTCGATGAAGCAACACTCCTTCGCCCTCTCCATATTCTTTTTCCGGTAACTTTTTCCTTTCTGGGTTTCTCCTCTGCTGCAAATTGCAATTCACCATTTGCTTGTTTCTCTTGTATACCTGATTTCGTTGTAATCTTTATTTGATAATTTTTTTTTTTAATTTTCTTATCGTTCTTTTATGTTTTTCTTTTTTATGGTTATCATTTTACATGAGTGTTAGACATGTGTGTTTTTTTTCCAGAAAATAGGTGATATGTTTTTGTAAATAAGAAATATTAGATACCTAATTAAAGAAAATATTATATTAATATGAATTTGTTTGATGTAAGTCTTTATTTTCATGAAGTTTGGCAAAAGAATGCCTAAAGTTAATAAGATGTATCATCAAATAATGAGTTAAAATTTTAAACGAAACGAGTTTGGCTGTGATTTAATTTGGCGCATGAGATTTTTTGTTTTATTTTCAATGTTGGTGAAAAGACATATTAGAGCACATCATAATCTGTCTATGAATTTGCCGACTAGCTTTAACCAATACAATATATGATAAGACTCGGTGGATGAGAATTACGCACGGTTTGAATTTGATATTTTTTGATGAACTCTTCCAACTATTTTTTCAACTCGAGTGAACGTCAGAGAATAAGAGAGGTTCGAATTTTTCAATTTCTAATAGATAAATTTTTAGTCATTTTCCTTTTCAGTACCTCAAATGTGTGTGAGAAAGCTTTTGTGGAGAACACACTCACGCAGCTTGCTAGAAAAAAGTAACCAAGCCTGCTCAAATCGATGCTTAAAATGACGAGTCAATACGAGACTTTACCCAGCAACTTGATTGTCAGTGGATTTAGGAACTGTGGTTCGCCGGCAAGTTCAGTGTCAGATGCAACTTAGAACACTGAATGTCAAAATAAGTATTGTCAGCTGAGACTTAGAAATTAAATGAAGTAGTGTCCAGGACCCAAAATAACGTGAAGCATAAAAAAAATGCCAATAGTTGTTTGAAAGGGTGACTGGGCGAGGTAACTTAATGATGATCAATATAATTAGTAGTGACTCATAAATAACTGATTAGGTCTGTCATTGTATTTGCACCCTGATGTAGATAATATGAACAATGGTATCATGTGATCAACCTTAGTTAGCAGATCGCGTATAAAAAGCTACACACTGATAGATTTTACGGATAGAAGATCGAAAAGAAGCAAGATTGAACCAGGGAATTGGATGGACTGAGAGGCCTTATCGATTCAATGCAGATAGTAAGTGCATGTGTATGGTTCATCCAAACTAGTAATGCTTTGAATGGATTTCCTTTTTGTTTCTGTTATCTATATATTTTGTCTTGTTTTGCCTTCACACTTGTCCATGCACATGGATATGGGGCCTGCAAACTATGTCTCTGTTCTGCTCTACGTTATAGATTAATAAATGTCATTATAAAGACACACGAAAAGCATCAAGCTGGTGTTCTTCAATTGTTGAGACTAGTAGTATATGAATAATCATTCAATGAACTTGCAGAAGGCAATGGCAAGGAAGCCAATCTTTGGGACTGTATTTATTGGGATAGTGCTGCTTCTACTTGGAGACTTTAATCAAGTAAGCAATTCACATAAGCCTTTTACATTAGACTGGATGTTTGTTCATATAAATGCTGAGTCATACTCTAACCTTGTTTCAGGCTTTAACAACAGAGTCTCCAGCACCTCAGCCACAACCACCTCAGACAGAACTACCTCCAACAGAACCATCTCCTACACAACCATCTCCGACAGAGCCATCTCCGACAGAGCCATCTCCGACAGAACCATCTCCGACACAACCATCTCCGACAGAACCATATCCGATACATCCATCTCCAACACAACATCATCTGACACATCCATCTCCGACACAACATTCTCCTGACCTTCCCATGGTAACAGATCGTTTTGTCCCTGCCAATGTTGTATGCTAAAGTCTATTGACATAATCGGGGTCTTTTTTCTTTTCTTTTCTTTAGAATGGTGGCACTCCAGGTAGTCTACGGCCTGAAGGTACTATTTACCATGACTAGTTCTCGGACCCTCAAATATCTGACATTCATTTTCTTTTCAATTCCTCATTTCGGAACGGTTCGTTACAATAAACTTAAAATTCACACAATCTTGACTCGGCCAAATGCTAAAGTCTATAAAAGTCATGATAAAATCGATACTGACAATCGAATATGATTTATATGCAACTGCAGATTGTGGACCGAGATGCATGGGGAGATGCGCAAAGACTGCGTTCAAGAAACCATGTATGTTCTTCTGTAGAAAATGTTGCGCCAAGTGCTTATGTGTGCCTCCTGGGACATATGGAAACAAGCATATGTGCCCTTGCTACAACAACTGGAAGACCAAGAGAGGAGGCCCCAAGTGCCCTTAGTAACATCACTCGATTCCTCCATCACTACCACCCATATGGTCATATCTATCTATTCTCAAATCTAGCTATTTTGTCATTCTCATGGTTAGCTACCCGCTTACTCAGTGGGACAGATCGTGCCGCTCAGTTTAGACTTTCTTCGTGCAAGTCATTTATGGTGTAGACACAAAAATAAATTCTAGTAGTTTTTCTTCCTTCAATTCCAACGATATATTGAACATAATACATACAAATACAAATATCCACTCTGCATTTTCGTTGAATTAGTAATCCTTATTCATCATATTCCAGTGTATCGCCGCTCAACAATTCTATATAAAATATTATCATTAAATCAATACCCCACTTAGAATCAAGAAGCGAAAACAAATATTTGATTAACCAGAGAAAACAACCTAAAAATACAAATCAAAAAACAAAAATAAAAGCAAACTGGAAATAAAAAAAATAAAATTTGATCTAATAATTGAAGCCACAATTTAAACGATTGCTGACGACTAACTTTCAAATCCGAGTTGGAATCAACCCTTTATTTGACGGTCTTGCCTCATAAATTATCAAAAAGCATTCAATAATTTAAATTATCAGTAGTTATTTAATTTTATCTTTACCGTAAAAGAAACGGAATCATAATACGACTACGACTCACGAGTGTGCATCTCAACTTAAAGAATACAAAAAATAAAAAATATTATTCTGTCAAGACGAAATCAGTCGTACATGATCGCGATCGCCAACCTTTACGATCTTCCTCTTCTCAACGGTGACCAGAACACAACAAAAACAAAAACAAAAGTAACCTGCAAATCTCTTACACACCATCACATTTTATTACACGACATATATATATTTCGTATAAGCAAACCCAACTCAAGTTTCATTTCTTTACACAAACACAATCCACCTGCGTAATAGTAATAATAACAATAAAAAAACTAAATTACTCTGACTTCTCTCCGAGGATTATTCAAGACTTGAAAAACCTATACACACATAAATGCTGTATGCACATGCTGACTATTTGTCATACCATACTTGAACGTCACACTCCTCATCTACATCGTTATCTCATCTCCCGTTTTTTCACAACTCCCAATGTTCTTGGAGTATTATATTATTGCTTACCCATTTCTTGGTTTTTCACCGGAGGTTTTTTAGGGTTTGTTTTATCTGCTGATTCTGGTGGCTAATTTTGATCAATTCATTGCAGCTGGGAGGGACTCGCTTAAGGTCTTCTTTTTTATTTTAGTTCTTTTTGTTATATATATATATATATATATATATATATATATATATATTTCTGTTTTTTCCAGTTCTCGAGGCCATGTGACTATATGTGTGATCGCGGGATTTTGATTTGATTATTGTTAGAATTGGAGTGGTTATGGGATTATTTTGAGAACCCTTTTGAGTTTTTGCAGTGATGAGTAATCACCTCTGGGAATTGAAGCAGATGATGAGAGTTTTTCTTAATTTACTGTTTACTGAAACTTGATCAAAAGGAATATATAGATATAGATATAAGAATCTTGACAAGAAAATGGTAAATCATTTGGCATTATATTGGGTAGTTGAGTTGTGTTTTTTGCATTTTTGTGTTTTGTCTCTGTATATGTCTTGATAATTGAGGCGGATTCAAATTGTTGGAACTTATGTAAAGTTAAAAGGTTAAAATGAGTTTATCTTAATTCTGTTTAATGATTACTGAATTAAGAGCAAGTCCAACAATGTCCTAGTTAGAGCCCCAAATATAATATAAAATATGATGTCCTAGTGATTTAGGACATGGTTATGTAAGTTCAACTCCAACGATGTGCCTTATTTTCAATATATGTTTAATATTTTATTATTAAATTCTTCCTTTCATCATTAAAACACAATATAAAGTAGAGAGAGAAAGAGGGTGGATATAAAATTTTATATTAAAATATTGGATAGGGCAAGGAGAGAGGTGCCCTATTAATAGGGCTTGAAGAGATTGTCCTAGTGATATAAGGCATCACTAGGACACTCTTGGATCGACATTTTTCATCAAGTGCCTTAAATTATAACTTAAGACAAGTTATAGGGCTTCTCTTGGACTTGCTCTAAGTCATTTTATGGAGTCAGTATTCATTATCTCATCACATTAGACTTTAGAGTATTGCATAGACCTCTGACTGATGATTCTGTCTTGGATGCAACTTTACTATTGGAGTATTTATTTGTAACTAGTTCTAGTCTGTGTGGTTGGAAATATTACCTGTTGTTTCTGGAGGAGTGAATACACATTTCATTCTCAAATTCATGAATTTTTCTGAATTCCTTTCGGAAATTTTGAGATTTTATTATATCTTGGTGTTGCAGGCTTTAATTTAGAGTATCAGTTACTAGCCCTTTAAATCGATCACAGTTGGAGCCAATTTTTGTAAGTTTTAGTTGTCTGATATGGATATAAGTAATGAGGCAACTGTTGACAAATTCTTTATCGGACCTTCAACATTCTGGGGTCGGACGATTGCTTTCAGAGTGCTCTTTTGCAGGTCAATGTCACAACTGAGGGAACAAATTTTTCATGTGCTTCTCTGTTACTTGCAAAAACTTAAAGATAATATAAAGTTCTACTTGAAACCCATGATATCGTGGTTTCATCCGCGCAACCCACAAGGTATCTTGGTAATGATGATACTGATAGCTTTTATGTTAAAACGCTACACCAATGTAAAAATGAGGGCTGAGGTGGCTTATCGGAGAAAATTTTGGAGGAATATGATGAGATCTGCCTTAACCTATGAAGAATGGGCTCACTCAGCTAAAATGCTAGACAAAGAAACTCCCAGAATCGAATCAGATCTCTATGACGAAGAACTTGTGAGGAATAAACTCCAAGAGCTCCGCCACCGCCGCCAAGAAGGTTCTCTCAGAGATATCATATTTTGCATGAGAGCAGACCTGGTTAGAAACCTTGGGAATATGTGCAACCCAGAGCTTCACAAGGGAAGGCTTCAAGTGCCTAAACTTATAAAGGAATATATTGATGAAGTCTCAACCCAATTGAGAATGGTTTGTGACTCAGACTCTGAGGAGCTTTTGCTGGAAGAGAAGCTTGCTTTTATGCATGAGACAAGACATGCTTTTGGGAGGACTGCGTTGCTTCTGAGTGGGGGTGCTTCACTGGGGGCATTCCATGTTGGTGTGGTGAAAACATTTGTTGAACACAAACTCATGCCCCGCATAATTGCTGGGTCTAGTGTGGGATCCATCATGTGCTCTGTTATTGCTACTAGGTCTTGGCCTGAGCTTCAAACCTTTTTTGAGGATTCTTGGAGCTCTCTGCAGTTCTTTGACCAGTTGGGCGGAATATTTGCAATTTTTAGAAGAGTTATGACACGAGGTGCAGTTCATGACATAAGACAGTTGCAGATGATGTTGAGGCAGCTTACAAATAATCTCACATTTCAAGAAGCGTATGATATGACTGGTCGAGTTCTTGCAATCACCGTATGCTCCCCAAGAAAGCATGAACCTCCTCGATGCCTTAACTATTTGACTTCGCCTCATGTTGTTATTTGGAGTGCAGTTACCGCCTCTTGTGCTTTTCCTGGTCTTTTTGAAGCCCAAGAACTAATGGCAAAAGATAGAAGTGGAGAGATTGTTCCGTATCATCCCCCATTCAACTTAGGGCCTGAAGAGGGTCAAGGTACATCTGCACGTAGGTGGAGAGATGGTAGCTTGGAGATTGATTTACCAATGATGCAATTAAAAGAGCTCTTTAATGTTAATCACTTTATTGTGAGTCAAGCTAATCCTCATATTGCTCCTTTACTAAGAGTAAAGGAAATTGTGAGAGCATATGGAGGCAACTTCGCCGCTAAGGTATTTCAGTATAATATTTATCATTTATTGATATCAGTCCTTAAATTTAACATTGACTTCTTAAATGTAGGATATTCACCTTCTAAAAAAACTGGTTTCTATTGCTTTTTGTAAATCTGAGCATCTAATGTCTGGATTTAACTGTTAAGTAAGGTTGGAAACTTCAATTTTCACAATATTTGTATAAAAATAGTTTCCATACAAAGTTGTGCTTCCATAATAAGAGTGGATGATTAGGGTGAAAAAGAAGATAGTGAATTTGTTTATTGTATATATGCAGCTTGCGCATCTTGTTGAGATGGAGGTGAAACACAGATGTAACCAGATACTAGAGCTTGGTTTTCCTTTAGGAGGACTTGCCAGGCTATTTGCCCAAGAATGGGAAGGTGATGTCACCGTGGTAATGCCAGCCACCCTAGCTCAGGTATGTATAATGTTTAGTATTTTAATGTTTGAAAAATACGAAACAGCATATAGTGAGCAAACAGAAACAGTAAAGGAACTGGATGAAAGAAGTGTTAGCTTGACAGGAATAGCCTTCCCTATATTTCTTTATAAAGTTAATATGAACAGATGAGGATAATTTCTTTGGAATGCTGGTATGTCCTAATAAGTTATAATGATGGACACAATTTATTAAGGCATTAATCTTAGATTTAATTAACCAATATTATTATCTAATTATTGTGACCTGAAACAGAATCCAAATTAGCGAAGTTAGAAGAGAAACTGATTATAGTAAATGGTTGGTTAACAATGGCTACAGTTGCAAGTTAACGATGAGTGATGAATGTGGTTATAGTATTGGTTTTACTTATGCTCAACCAAACGGGTAGGACTGGACGAGTCTCTTTAAGAGGACATACAAATCTCTAATAAAGTTACAAGATTCCTGTCAAACTAATTAGTAACCGACTCTAAAATATGGTGTCTATCTTTATATCTTTGTTGGTTCTCCTAGATTCAGGTCAAGTGTATGCAATATGCATGTTTGTTCAAGGGTTTTGAACCTTCTAATGGAGATCATGTTTAGTTCTCTAGTTGGAGTAATATGAAAACCTTAGGCGAAGTGCTGTTGCTTGCAGAAGAAATTGGGATTTAACTTGGTTATTAACAACTTTGTTGCCCCTTGTTCAACTTAAAATGGAAGCTTATAGTCAATCTAAGTAGGCACATCAAAGACTCTGCTGTGCTGATAGACATGGTTTCAAAGACAGATTTCAATTTTAGGATTCTTATTCACTTCTTAATAGAATCATTCCAGCATGGTACAAATAGTTTTTTTTTAATTATTATTTTAATTTTAATTTTAAATTGGCCTTTTATTTTAATTGAGTACTTTAGTATTTAATCGTAAGAAAGTAAGGCTGATTTTGGTATCACAACACTGGCATAAGGCGCACATTCTTTAGTTGAGTAGGGATGTGGAACTTATTCTGTGGTTGATTGTTAAAAGGATCCACACACCATTTTTCTCTTTGGTTGTGTGATACAATATCAAGGTTAGGAATGCTGCATAAGTGTTGCACCCAGAATATGAACAATTGGTGATATAGTTGTGACAGAGGATGGATACTAGAGCTGGTAATTTGGTTGTGTCAGTATAGGAGGAATGGATAAATCACCAATCCTTGAAATGGACTCTACAAAGCCTAGAGGTCTTTTTTTTTTTTGCGCGCGCGTGCGTGTGATTTGAAGCCCATTGTATGAAACCACAATTCTATCTGTAAGAATGTAAGCATTTGTTTGATATCTTTTTAGTGACTGTATCCAGGAGGTTTGTGTTGGTTGAAGACTTTTGTTCTTTTTATAAGTACATAAGAAAAATATAAAGAAGTATGTAGTGCATTGATGCTAGACGTGTAGCAGTAAGCAGGAAATAGATTTAGAGGATTGCTGATCCCAGCTTTGGAAGACGGAATTTATTCGAAAATTTAATACATGAAATGTATTAGTTAACAGAATTATTGAAATTTCTAGAGGGTGGATGGTATATTTAAGCATACTCTGTTTGACACAAGTCACAAAGATTAGTTTGTGTGATACATCAATAACCCATTGCTACTTCAGATGAGTTGATTCATTGATTTGCTTAAAGTGAGTGGGAAAAAAAATGCTATTCTTTTCATTCCCTTTGTACTATGCTATATTCTGGAAATAAAATTTGGGTAGAATTGCATCTCATTAGAACACACGAACACGTTATCAAGTCATGAAGATATTGTAGGTCGTGTCGCCAAATACATGGAACTAATGCCAATTTTATAAATGATAAGTGGATACTGGATAGTGTCCTAATTAGTCAATTTTCACAAAGTATCTCCTCTGCTCTCAACTTGTAATATGGCGACGTTGAAATATTATCTGCAGAATCACTTTAGACAAGTTGTTGTAAACTGGCAATCAGATTGATTATCAGAAGAAAGGACATTCATATCATCACTGCATGTTGTAGTTTCTCCAACTTTACCTTAAAATTTAGAATTGTTTCATCATTGTGATTTGTGAGTAATGTTCTCTTATTGATTTCTTATAAAATTGCAATTTCAGTATTCAAAGATCATACAGAACCCTTCTCATTCGGAACTTCAGAAAGCAGCCAATCAAGGCAGGAGGTGCACTTGGGAGAAGCTGTCAGCCATAAAAGCCAATTGTGGTATTGAGTTAGCACTTGATGACTGTGTTGCGATACTTAATCACATGCGTCGACTGAAGAGGAGTGCACAGAGAGCAGCTGCTGCTTCTCAAGGCTTATCTAGCGCAGTGAGATTTAGTGGTTCGAAAAGAATTCCTTCATGGAATTGCATTGCTCGAGAAAACTCAACTGGTTCTTTTGAAGAATTCGTTGCAGAGCTTGGATCCTCACTACAGCAAGGTGGGGTTGGTGGAACAGGATCCACTTCTTGGAACGTGCGGACCAACCGCAGTACACATGAAAGCAGTGACAGTGAGCCTGAGAGCCCTGATCAAAATTCTTGGACGAGATCTGGTGGTCCCTTGATGAGGACAACGTCAGCTGATCTTTTTGTTGATTTTGTCCAAAATTTGGATGGTGATCTCAAATCCAATAAAGGAATAATGGTACCGAACAGCACGATTCATATCTCAGCCAGAGATTCGAATCCCCAAAGCCCAAGGGTGACGACACCTGATAGAAGCTCAGATATGGATTCTGATCAAAGGGATGTTATCAATAGAGCCTCAATGAACAGTTCTAGTATTTTAGTTGCTGAAGGTGAGCTTCTGCAGGCTGAAAGGATTCACAACGGGATTGTATTTAACATTGTAAAGAAGGAAGAGATGACTCCTTCAAACAGGAGTCTTGATTCTGACTCGGTTGCTGCATGCATGCAACTTGAATCTCCTGCCAAGGAGATAGACGGGAGCTCAAGCTCTGAATCGGAGTATGAGGCTAATGTTAATCATTCTCTAAACAGTACCGATGCAAGTAGCATCAAGGATCAGCTAACTGCTGCTAATGATTTTCATAAGGATGCTGAAAATAACTGAGATTCAATTGCGTTTTTTTCATGTCATATATATGCAGATCAACAAGGCTAATTCACGTTATAGACAACAGGAAGCGCTAATACACTAACAGATTCATGAGGTAGCAGAGCAGTATATCATACTACCGAAGCAACATTTTAGCTGGGCTACATTGCTGGTGTTAGTTCTGTACAGGTAATTCATACTGATCCTCTGCTGCTCCAAAATGAGTTTTAGTATATGTTGTTAAGTCTGTCATAGTTGGTTTACGTCAAAGTACAAACATAGATGCTGTGCAGCTGCTAAGCTGCATGTTATACTAGGAACTTGTATGTAAATGGTATGTTCTGTATGCAGAAATATACAAGAAAGTTATACAACTACTCCATTTCATGAATACTATAATGCATATCACAAATTTATAAATAATTAACAATTATGGTGTTATAAAATAGTTTTACCGGTATATGTTGGGTTTCAGAAGGCCAAGTACTTGTTGATGAAGAGAGAATGACGCAACTGTTTTGCCTAAGAAATTAGAATCAGTGGAGTTGGCGAAAGTTCTACATGGCTTGTTGTAAAAGCCCTACTTTTATATATTATTTTTTGTATTTTTTTCTAAATAAATATTTAATTTTGCATTTTTATGTATTGAAAGAAAAATTGAAAAATTGTGTGGAAATATGTTTTTTCTAAACTATAAAGTGTAGAAAATCAAAGCAACTGTTATTTGGAGATAAAGGAAATATCTTTATAATAATTTAGTTTAATTTCATTTTATTTGAAGGCCATATCTGAAAACTGAAATTCATGATAGCTAGATAATCAAAGCCACTGTTATAATTTTTTATTTAGTTGTTATAATTTTTTTTTGTCAGGGATTTAGTTGTTATAATTTGGTTTCCTTGACTTGCATGTTTTTTAGAAAATCAATATTTGATTTAATTTTAACTATAGAAATAGAGTCATTGAATATTAAATAAGTGTATTTAATAAATATGTAATTATAATAATTTTAAATAAATATTAAAAATAAAATCTTCAGTTTTTTGGATCATGAAAGAAGGAAAATGATTGAGACAGGGACGGAGCTACACTGGGCCCCCCAGTAGCTTATAAATGTTTTAAGAGTTCTGTTATATTGAATTTGTTAATTGATGCTTTGCCCCTATGATTTAGACATGGAATTTTTTTGGATGTGGTACTAGTTCGACTCTTACCAGTTTCATTTGATTTTTTTTGGCCAGTCTTGTGTCTCAACCCCTGAATATCTGCTTGTGTCTCAGACTCTAAGCAGCCCCCTAAGGCTGGGTTTAGTATGAGTTCATTCATGTTTAAATATCAGTACTTCCGTTCTAATATTTTGTGTATTTCTAATCATAAACTTATATATTTAACTCATTAATCAACTCAAATCATTTTTGGTTAAATGAAAATTTTGTCTCTAAAAAGCGATTTTATGTGTGTGTTTTTTTTACCCCCACTTACCTAAATTCCTAGATCCGTCCCTGAGATAAAATGATAAAAAAGCAAGTTCAATATTGTCCAACTACTTTCACATTCATATAGAAGACGACAGAATGGTTATTGTTAGCGGCTGAATATATTATCATTTCTATTTTGACTTTGAAAGTTAGGTAGATGAGGAGCTTTTAAAGAATAGGGTTGCTCTTTACGATTTTAGTCACAAGAGTCTACATCGTAATCATTTTTGCATTGGTATGATAGAGCGTTAAAATAAGAATTCAGAATTATCTTAACTAATCAGGATAAATATTTATCTTTTCCAAGATTTGTTTAATCTTTTCAGAAATAATAAATATATTTTTAATTGTTTCATGTGTTCATATAATCTGTACTGTGCTTTGTTTCTGGGGAAGTGCGGTCCATTTTGTTATTTATATTATTGCATTTGATCGGGACTAAGAGCATTTACAATGGTGTTGGTTATAATCGTTGGTAAAATAGGACTTGTAAGATATTAGATAAAATTTGCTTAACTCGTAAGATATTTTGCTAGTATTGGCTATATTGGTTGGTTATAATTTAAAAATAGTATGTTATTAATATTTAGATTGTTAAAATAGAATATATCAGTTCAATATGGTAATAAATGATGTGCAATCTTTCTACAAATTTTTTAGAGGCATGTAGAGGTTCGACAAATTTAGTCATCCATGGGAGGTTGACTAAAATTATAATGTACTCCCTCTGGTCCTTATTATAAGGCACCAAGATTTTTTGCACACAATTATAGGTCCTTTGACCACTTACTTAAATTTATTATTTTTAAAATTTTTCTTTTTCTGAATTAAAATATTTGATATATATTTTAATTCAGAAAAAGAAAATTTAAAAAAAAATAATTTTAAGTGTGTGGTCAAAGCACCTAAAAGTGTGTGCAAAAAGTCTTGGTGACTTATAATAAGGACCAGAGGGAGTAGATAATAACTCGAGTATGGTTGGAGTACGAGCTTTTCGAGCTATTAGCTAAATTTTTTTATTTTTAAAATACCTACTCACCATTTAGCTAAAGGTTTTTAATGGTCGGAGATGGACTGCCATGTCACATGCCCCAAAGTCACATGACCCAAAGTCACGATCATCTAGTAGTTTTTCTTAATTGTCTTCTAGTAATATATCATGTCTGTCTGAATATCATTCAACATCAAGAAGAAAGATAGAATAATCAACAAGAAGAAGAAAATGTTGAATAATTGGCAGGTTGCACTTGAAAATTATAATTGTATTCAGATTCGTTTGTTTGACAGAATTATTATATTCGACGAATGGATTACAGATTAGAAGACGAACGTATGATAAAATGCCAAGACTAAAGAGTGAGAACATCTGAATATGCATGCATAGTTCTCTCTGTATATAAAAATGCGATAATAGAACCTCTTCCATTATCTTGAAAGTGGAAACGTATTAGGATATAATGATGTCTAAATTATGGAAATTTTATTTAAAAATTAATATTCTTTTAAATGAATATACTTGATAAATTTTAATCAAAAGTAAATTTTATATCTTTATATAACAGAAGAATAAAGTACATAAATAATTAATAAACTAAAATGCAAATCAAATATAAGGGTTTATATTAAAATTTGATACGATCTAGAAAAGAAATTTGATCCACCTCAAAGTTTAATAGGCTAGAATATAAAATCACACTACTACCTCGACTCACGATAAAATGAATCCGACCGGTTCATAATTATTTATTATTAAAAATATATTATAAATAATAATTAAATAATAAACATTATTAATCTTATAATTAATCTATATTAGATTAAAATAAAATATATATTAAACCAAATAATAGATAATAAAAAATAATATAACATACACACACACAACATTTATATTATACATACACAATTTTGTGTAATTTTGATTAAACCGTATTTGATTACGACCCCTTTTTTGAATTAGTTTTGGTTCAATTTAAATTTGAAAAATTTCAATATGAATATATATTTACAGGCGTCTTGGATTTTCGGTATGATTTTATCATCCCCATTTCTAATCCATGTTAATATCATAAATTGGTAAAAAGTTTCAAATATTATAAGCACCGATTATGTTTAGTCATCATTGTGTAACATATTTAAAGACTCGTATTTCAGAAGAAAAGTCTCCTCCACTGCCGTGCACGAAGAGTTGTTAAGATAAATAAATCTCCCCACACTTATTTCTTATCTACCCATACATAAGTTGGTGCAAAAGGACACACACGGGTTTGGAGTTATTGGTCAACTTAACTATCATAATATTGTCAACTTGTGACTTTGCTAGCTAGTTGGCAATTGGCACTTCGATTATCACCACATGCTTCTATTTCTATAGGAGTATACCGTAAATAACAAATATCATGATCACCTCTCCTTCGTCATGCTTAGCACTGCAATTCAATTGGTATTTATTTCATGATTTTAGCGTTCTTTTCCAATGCTTATGTTACTTTTATGAAGTTAAAATTTGTTTCTTAAATATATTTATATATGAGTTTCTTTTTAAAGGTAAAATAGAACTTTTATTGAATACAAAATATTAAACGTCTTTAAACACTTATTTATAGAAAATAGACTAAATATATTTTCTAATGATATAATTTTTAAGATTTTTCTCAATTATATACTACATGTAACTTTCAGTCAAAATGGTCAATTTGATAGGTAAAAATTCAAAAAGAACATTTAAAAGGAGGAGGGAGTAATATATAAACGATTTTTGTCCACAACCACCACACCAATTAAAATAAGTCTAAATGCATAAATTTTTTAATTTTGTGTTTAACATATGACACACACTCGACAAACCCATATATAAATAAAAGTCAACTATCACTAATTGCAACTATTATCAATAAGTCAATAACTGTCGATCAATATTTTATACAAAAATCATTACTTTCACATATTACATACTTTTTCTGTTTTGAAATATAAGTCGTTTGACTTTTTGGCACACATTTTGAAGTATTTTGACCACATAGTTAAAATTATTATTTTAAAAAAATTCTGAATAAAAATAGACGATTTATATTATAAGGGAGTATGTAATTGTCAGATTCTTAAGAAATCACTAACATGTGTTATACTTCCTCCGTCCCTCTCAATTGTACCATTAGGGGACGTTGGCTCAATACGCATTTTTAATGCTCTCTCATAAAATATAGTTTGAAAAATTATTTTGAATTTTTTTTTTTGAATAAAAATTCTAGTATCTAAACTTTTATAAAAAAAAATTTGGAAAAAAATTATGGAACTACATTTTATATATGCCTTAAAATACGTGTCGAGCAATGTAAAATAAATGTAAAAAAAATGAGAGGGACAGATGTACTGCACAATAATTACTGATTTATTAGTGTACTGCGTACACTCGTAAACTATTGGATTACACGTGATCACTGTCAGCTTCTAAGCTCAAAAAACAAACCGAAATACAAATTAATAGAACTTGAGGTGTGCATCACTTACACCACCATGCATGCAAAACATAAATCACTCCTAATTAGTATTATTTGTGCTTAATAAACCTCTTACATAGCAGACCAAAGTGACAGTGTAGGAATGCTTTGCTCTTGTCTGAAGAAGTTGTCAGGATCTACTCTGGTCTTCACCATAACCAGTGTTTTGAAATTATGGTTGTAATATTGTTTCCCCCATTTTCTTGCATCAAAATAGCCTATACCCCCAGTTGGATCATTCACTCCCAAATCCAGATCATTGTAATTGGAATAAGCCCTTCTCGGATTTTTCGAAACATAAGGAGTCAAGTAACTGTACAAGCTCCTGATCCATTCCAACTTCTCAGTTGTATTCCCAACCCAGAGCACTCTTGTGTACACCATGTACAATGTTCCGGCTCTGTTAGGGAATGGAAGTGCTGATTCTGAGTACTCGTCCATTTTTCCTCCGTAGAATGTAAAGATTACTGTCGTTTCCCCTACGCCAACTTCCAACATCTTGTTCCATAATCCATTGAGCCCTTCTTTGGAAATCGGTTCTCTAACAAAATCCGATTTCGCTTTCGTAGGAATATCAGCCAAGAATGTTCTGTCGAGCAAATCTTCTGGCTTGTAGTTATCGTCGAAGAGGTTAAAGAATGAAGATATCATGATAGCTTGAATCCATGTGAGTTCCGTAAAATCTTCTTTAACCATACCTAATTCGGGTAAAGTTGATTGCACAATTCGAAGTGCTTCTTCAACTCCACCCGATCCAAGGTACAATCCCCCAATGGCGAATTGGACTGTTTTACCATCGGCACGAGCACTGGTGTTGCTCTGAATTGTGCTGATTCGCATCCTCATGTCGAGTTCCTTTGGAAATTTCGGGGCAACCGTCTGCATGGGAAAGATAATATCGGTCGCATTTTGCTCCAAAGTTCTAAAAGTAGTAAAAGACCAAACTGTTTTTGGAACAACGACGAGATTTAGTTTCCAAGATAAAATAACTCCGAAACTCGAACAACTTCCACCTCTTATCGCCCAAAACAAATCTTCTCCCATTGCTTTCCTATCAAGAATCCTCCCCTTAACATCGATAATTCGGGCATCGATAACATTGTCAGCAGCCAAACCATACACACGTCTCAACGGGCCGTACCCGCCACCACAAATGAGTCCAGTGGCTCCCACTGTGGACCAAACGCCAGCCGGGAAAGCGAGCGTGTCGCTTGCCCGGTAAATCCAGTAGTAGAGTTCACCAAGTGTGGCGCCAGCTTGAACCGTAGCCGTTTTAGCCACGGGGTCAACACTAATGGCTCGGAGGTTAATCATGTCAAGTAACACAAATGGAATATCATATGTGCTACTATACGAAAGACCCTCGAAATCATGACCACCGCTTCGAATTCGAAGCCTCATTCCGTACTTTTTAGCACAAAAAACTACGGTTTGAACTTGAGATTCGGCGGTGGGTTGCACTATGATTTGGGGTTTGAGTCGGGTGGAATCATTGAAACGAGGATTCCGCAGGGAATATTCATAGACAGGTGTGTATGAAGCATTGAGCGGGGTATAAGTAACTTTTGTTATGGATGAGTCTAGAGATTTACTCTTTAGGCATTGAAGAAACTGTGTAGAATCAGCATAAGCTTGGGATGAAAGAAATGAAATCACAAGGAAGATTAACGAAAGAAAAGCAAAATAAGGAGTACTATTCATTTTCATCTCAACTTTTTTTTTTTTGTTGTTGTTGTTTGATGTTTTGAGTTGTAAAAGGGTCCATGAATATATAGGCGTGGTCCATACAAGTGGGGCAATAAGTATACAGATAATCTAAGATTTCTAACACGAGGACCAAAATGAATTGAGGGAAAAGAGTGGTTTTGATGTCAATAATGTTGCCGTTAGACTTGTCCTCTATTCATAACACGTTTTGGTCAGCTCCGATTTCCTTTTGACTTCGTCTCCAAATACCTTTCTATCTTTCTTTGCATGTTCGATAAGGTTTTACTATTCTAAATATATCGACCCTGGTTTACTTGCAATGTTGTCTGAAAAAGACGGTAGCCAAACTCAAAACCGGGTGCAGTGTAATATACAACAATAATATATTTGGATCTCAATCCTTTTAACTAATTGTTGTATCATATAGTATTATTATCATCAATTAAGTATAAATTAATCCTTCTATTTTGAAATACGAATAATTTGAATTTTTAACATACACTTCTAGATTTTTTAACTGTATACTCAAAACCATTGTTTATAAAAAATTATTTTTAAAACAAAAATATATAATTAATTATTTTATAATTTAAGCGCCCTATATTTCTAAATAGGGAGTATTTGAGAACATTAACCATATATGCAGAAATGTATACACACACAACATGCATGCATGTGTTACATCGTTATCTGATCGGGAAAGAATCACGGGCTGCTAAGCACTGAAATCGTCATAAATATGAAATGCAGATAGGGAGCCTTTAAGAACATGAAGTGGGTAAGTAAATGTATGGACCAAAAGTGTCCTTCGATTGATATAAACAGGGACACCAGCATTTTCAATAGCGAATTCAGCATTGAAGTTCAATAACGTTTCATAGATGGCATGGGTCTCACGATTGAAATGTTTCGGACTTTAGAGACCACCTGCCGGGTCATTATTTATTATTGTCATGTTCAAGTTCAACAGCCATCCTTATTAACTGCATCGCACAAGAATCCTCATCATCGCTTTACCTGAAGAACATTAACAGTGTTTGATCAATTAGGCTGAAACTAATCGGGCATCAATTGCAGGATATGCCTTTAAAATTGGATTTGACTTAACTTGATCACTCAAATTCGTATATTTAGGCAGAAATATTTGGATTAAACTCGGTCCAGGTGATATATAATTTTCGACAAGGCCGGTCTTTAAATAAAGCAACTAAGACGAACTTCTAGGATACTATTATCTCAGAGTCAAAAGTATGAAACTCTATACATATATAGTATATAATGATAAATTTATGTATTTATATATTTACATGTTTTTGAATTGATTGTATTATTAATCATAAAAGAATAATTTTGTTATATCATTATATAATTTGAATGTATGTAAACATTTCTTCTTATGATCATGAAAGCTAGTGGCATCCTGTCAAAAAAAAAAAAACTAGTGGCATTATTTTTAAAATTCATGTAAGACACTCAAATTTCTAGAGATGACCCTGATTTTCGATCCAGTATTCGTCCGAAAATATTCTGCTGATATATAATTTTCAATCGGGTATTTGGAAGATGATGAAATCTTAAAGTTCTTGACGACCTAAGAAATTATTAATAAACTTTTAGTAGCCGTCTCGTTTTCTTTTGTTTTTCATGATATTTACGTACATACACATATGATATCTACTGTAAGTAATTTAGACTTCCATGTATAGATACATCAATAGCAATAGAAAAACACACACACACACATATATATATATATATATATTTATATATATATATATATATATATATATATATATATATATTTTTCACAACAATAGAAAAACAGATATGATATTATAACAACATTGGAGATATATCATACATGTAAATGCCACAAGTAAAAATCTCAAATGATTATTAAAATAGTGGTACATGTGGTTGGTAAATTAACTTGTTGGGCCGCGCAACACCCTTTAACTCCGCATTAGTATGATATTGTCCGCTCTGGGCCGTGGCCAAGCCCGCACGGATTTGCTTTCGGGCTCCTCCCAAAAGGCCTCATACTAATGGAGTTCTTTGGCTGCTTATATTCAAGATAAATCTTCTATATCTTTCCGATGTGGGACTTGGGTTGAACCCACTCAACAATCTCCCCTCAATCCAAGAACCACCAATCTTGTGACCCTTATACCGCCGCTACTCATTGATTCCTCATCTTGCGGGACGGCGGTACCGCTACTCATTGATTTCTCATCTTGCGGGACACGCCGTCCGACCACCTTTGTCGGAAAGACTTTCGACACAAGCCGTCCAAGATCTCCAATCGTAGTTCTGGAGAGCCTCCCCCACATCGCACAACTGCAGCCCGCAACCCCAAGATCAACTTCTGAAAACCTGCCTCTGATACCACTTGTTGGGCCGCGCAACACCCTTTAACTCCGCATTAGTATGATATTGTCCGCTCTGGGCCATGGCCAAGCCCGCACGGATTTGTTTTCGGGCTCCTCCCAAAAGGCCTCATACTAATGGAGTTCTTTGGCTGCTTATATTGAAGATAAATCTTCTATATCTTTCCGATGTGGGACTTGGGTTGAACCCACTCAACAAATTACTGGTTAAATTCTTTGATCCAGAATATTTTGATCTTACACCGTCCACCGAGGCATATAAAAAGCTTCGATTTTAACTCATTCGAACTAAAGACTTCGTAGATTCTATTCTAGAACCCGAAATTTGACGGACGAACCAAACTTTAAAAATGAAAGTTGTTGTGATATTAGTTTAATGGTAAACATCTCCGGCGGCTTAAAGGTAGTTGACATTGTTTAATTGTTGTTTGACATCATTGTGATATACATACATGTATACAGTATGTCCAACTTGCCTGTGAAATGTCGATGAAAATATCTTCGTCGTGCAACCACCGGTGTTTACAAATCTGCTATTAATGATGGCTGCTAGGGCGATTCTATTTATTTATGACGTCGACATTCAAATTTTCTTAATAATATAATGAAAACAAATTGGTATCACAGATAAAATAAACATTATAATTGTTGTAGCTTGAATAATTTGTTTTTAGACTTTAAGATAAACTCATATATATTTAAATACATTCAAAATTATATATAAAAACACATGCATAGTTTAATATCATGACACCATTTATGTGCTGACATAAAACCCCTTATAAAATGTTAGTTGCATATAGGAAATTTATGAAAACTTGGCAATAAAAACTGGTTCTCAATTTTTTGAAAATTTTATCTAACAACATGTATGCTCAATACACAAATATATAAGTCAAAGTGGTGTAAAACGGTATTTATTCTATTTTTAATATTTTCAGTAAAGAAATGGAACTCAATATTGAGACAGATCTAAATGATAAATCACTCCACTATCTTAACATATATTATTTGTGTTTGAAAATCTAGGAGGTATATATATCTAATTTTGATTTTAATATATTTAAATAATTATAAATTTTAATAGATTATATTTGATTTTAATTTTATACTGAGTGTAGTAATCTTGTAATAAAATTTAATAGGGTTGGTGTAGAATTCTTATAATTTAAGTATAATTTCTCAAAATCTCATGAATTTAAAGAAATTTTTGATAAAATATACAAAATAATTCAACAAAATCGATCATTCTATAAAATTCAAAAAATACATCAAATTTGTAATACCAACGTATTTAAATAATAATCAACATGATTTAAAAATTTTAGCAAATATAATAATCATTTCATAGATGCAAAATTAATTGATTTACCCGAGGTCAGATCCGATCCATCTGATATTCTTAATTCTCAACAAACCTTATCATGATGGTAACCAGAAACACAAATCTCATCATGATCTAAAATGAGAATAATCAATAGAAAAAATGTTGAATAATCGCCACGCTGCACTTTAATATTGTTGTATGTTTATGGCGTATTTAGATTCGTTTCTTTGACAGGACTCAAAAGTATGAATGCAAGATCCGTCTAATGGCAGAAGAAGACGGATGACGCCACATGCTAGTTCTGCTCTGTATATATAAATAAATAAATTAATATTTTATATGAGTAAACAAAAAAAACCTTCTGAATTCTGAATAAACGAAAAAAAATTAGAAAATCTTGATTGTTCAAGTGTCATTTTGCCTTATGAATTTATGTATATCTTTTAGTTCAGACTACCTTGGATGATGATAGGGTCCGCATGTGTTAATTTAAAACAAAGAAAAATTATAAAATAGATTTTTTTTTTCTATTAATAGTATGGAAGCAGCATGAAAAATTTGGCATCCAGGTCATTTGGAAAAAGTTTTAAGAAAATTTTGACACCTAATACTACCTAAATTAAATACTTCTAATATAAAATATTTTATATCCACCATATATAAGAGTGAAAAATAAGTTAAGAATTTTTTTTTTAATCTTTAACTGGATTATCATTTTCAATATTTCACTCGAAATGAATTTTTTAATGTTTTTGATTCTGAATTTTGCACAATGAGTTGTTAGCTAGGTCTGTACTCCGTGTTGTATATATATCTAGACCTTATCTACAGTACGCTACCTATTTTTAAGTTTTTTTTGATCGAAACCTATTTTTAAGTTGGTGCATGGACAGATACACAAGACACGGGTTTTAGTCCTCCCAGTCAACTCGAGTACTCAACCTTCTGTATCCATCGCAGGATAGTATTTTCAAGCTGTGATTTATCGTCAATTATCAATTATATTAAAAGAAACTCGTGAAATATTAACACCAGAAATCTGCACGGTTTATTAGCTTCTTTTTATTAAAATGTAGCTGCATGCATTACCCTCGGGAACTATCTGATCACAAGTGATCACTGTCAGCTACTAAGCCCAAACTAGAAAAAAGATACAAGATAAAAGTGCAAACTAACAGATCTAGAGATGTGTAACGGATTACACCATACGTGCAGAACACAAATCATCACTGATTCACACTTGTGTTTAAGAAACCTGTCACATATCTGACCAGAGTGACAGAGTAGGAATACTTTGCTCTTGTCTGAAGAAGTTCTCAGGATCTACTCTGGTCTTCACCATAACCAGTGTTTTGAAATTATGGTTGTAATATTGTTTTCCCCATTTTCTTGCATCGAGATAACCTATACTCCCTGTGGGATCATTCACTCCCAAATCAAGATCATTGTAATTAGAATAAGCCCTTCTCGGATTTTTCGAAACATACGGAGCCAAGTAACTGTACAAGCTCCTGATCCATTCCAACTTCTCAGTTGTATTCCCAACCCAGAGCACTCTTGTGTACACCATGTACAATGTTCCGGCTCTGTTAGGGAATGGAAGAGCTGATTCCGAATACTCGTCCATTTTTCCTCCGTAAAATGTAAAGATGACTGTGGTTTCCCCTACGCCAACTTCCAACATCTTGTTCCAAAATCCATTCAGCCCTTTTTTGGAAATCGGTTCTCTAACGAAATCAGATTTTGCTTTCGTAGGAATGTCAGCCAAGAATGTTCTGTCGAGCAAATCTTCTGGCTTGTAATTATCGTCGAAGAGGTTAAAGAAGGAAGATATCATAATAGCTTGAATCCATGTGAGTTCTACAAAATCCTCTTTAACCATACCTAATTCGGGCAAAGTTGATTGCACAATTTTAAGTGCTGCTTCAACTCCACCCGTACCAAGGTATAATCCCCCAATGGCGAATTCGACTGTTTTGCCATCGGCACGAGCACTTGTATTGCTCTGAATTGTGCTGATTCGCATCCTCATCTCGAGTTCATTTGGAAATTTCGGGGCAACACTTTGCATGGCATAAATAATATCAGTCGCATTCTGTTCCAAAGTTCTGAAAAGAGTAAAAGACAGAACTGTTTTTGGAACAACAACGAGGTTTAGTTTCCAAGATAAAATGACTCCGAAACTCGAACAACTTCCACCTCTTATCGCCCAAAACAAATCTTCTCCCATTGCTTTCCTATCAAGAATCCTTCCTTTCACATCGATAATCCGAGCATCGATCACATTGTCAGCAGCCAAACCATACATACGTCTCAACGGGCCGTACCCGCCGCCACAAATTAGTCCAGTGGCTCCAACTGTGGACCAAACGCCAGCCGGGAAAGCGAGCGTATCGCTTGCCCGGTAAATCCAGTAGTAAAGTTCACCAAGTGTTGCGCCAGCTTGAACCGTAGCCGTTTTAGCCACGGGGTCAACACTAATGGCTCGGAGGTTAATCATGTCAAGTAACACAAATGGAATATCATAAGTGCTACTATACGAAAGACCCTCGAAATCATGACCACCGCTTCGGATTCGAAGCCTCATACCGTACTTTTTAGCACAATATACTACGGTTTGAACTTGAGATTCCGATACAGGTTGTACTATGACTTGGGGTTTGAGTCGGGTTGTTTGATTGAAACGCGGATTTCGCATGGAATATTCATAGATAGGTGTGTAGGAAGAATTTATCGGGGTGTATATAACTTTGGATATGGATACTGAGTCTAGACATTTACTCTTCATGCATTTGAGAAATTGAGTTGAATCAGCTGAGGCTTGGGATGAAAAAATTGAAATGAGGAAGATTAACGAGAGAAAAGTAAGAAAAGGAGTATTAGCAATCCCCATTGCAACTCTTTGTTTTCTTATGGTTGGATTGTTGTATTGTATCCTTAAAGGAGTGCCATATTTATAGGCAAGGTCCATTGGGCGGGGGAGTGTTTAGATGCATAAACTATAGTTTCTAACACGAGTAATAAATGAATTCAAATTATTTTTCTTTCATAATTTTTTTGGGGGTCAATAATTGTAGACCTGAAGACTGGCCTCTGTCACCATAACACGTTTTGATCCGGAAATGACAGTAGCGCCAAGCTCAAAACCTGGCGCACTTTAAAATTTAGCAGTGAAAGATAATGGAGGAGTAATATTATTCGTCCATTACTTTTAGTTGTGCATTTTGAATGTAACATTCATCCATTTTTAATAAAAAATTAATAATATTATTTATTATTTTAAAAATTAAAAATTACATTTTAAAATAGATCATATATATTTGATAATAATATGATCTTTAAAAATTTAAGATTATATAATTTAATCAAAATTTAATCAATTTAATTATTAAAAATTAAAATTAGAATTAAAATAGATGAAAAAAAGTAAGATATTTGTCGCAAGTTGCAACACATGTTACACATTGCTCGTTATCAACTATTGCCAGTAGGGTAAATTCCTTGATAACTTTTTTTGTGTCAACAATTTAACTTACCAGTGTGACTGTGAGCACGGGTTTTATAATTCCCACAACTGATACGAAAGTTTGGAACCTTGTTGATGATGTGTACATTCTTTCCGAAAGTTCAGTTATACTGATTATACTTGATTACAACAATGCACCGATCTAAAATTTTATTTTCAACAATTATTTTAAACATTTTAATAAAAACATATACTTAAAACTTACCAGTGTGAGCACGGGTATTATAATTCCCTCACCTGATCATTTAACTGATACGGAAGTTTGAAACCTTGTTGTATGTGTACATTCTTTCCGAAAGTTCAATTATACTGATTATACTTGATTACAACAAACACTATAGCCGTGTTAAACCCGCACATATATATTTTTGGACTTCTTCAAAAATTCCTCATACTAATGTTCTTTAGCTGTTTATGATGTGGGACTTGGTTTGACGCTCACTCAACAATCTCTCCTCAATTCAAGAACCACCAATCTTGTGGCTCTTATACTGCCGCTACTCATCGGTTCCACAACTTGCGGGATACGCCGTCTGACCACCTTAGTCGGAAAGACTTTCGACACAAGCCGTCCAAAACCTCTAACCGTGATTCTGAAGAACCTCTTAACACCCGTTAAGACCGCATTAGTATGATATGTCGGAAAGACTTTCGACACAAGCCGTCCAAAACCTCTAACCGTGATTCTGAAGAACCTCTTAACACCCGTTAAGACCGCATTAGTATGATATTGTCCGCTTTGGACCGTGGCCAAGCCGGCACGGCTTTATTTTCGGGCTCCTTTCGAAAGGCCTCATGTTAGTGGAGTACTTTGATTGCTTATATCCAAGACAAGATTTTTTTATATTTCGGATGTGGGACTTGAGTTGACACTCACTAGACATAAATAAAGATCGAATTAATCTCTCACAAGATCATTTTGGGGTGCTCATTTGAATGTTTTTCATTTTTAAAACTATCAACTTTCATGAGAACTGAATATGATAATATTCGAATCAGCTTGATCATTTTCACAATGAATGGTACTTGTTATTGTATACATACTCGGTATCTACTATAATAATAAGTACACGACAATAGGTACCATATAAATTATTGGATGCATATTTATATAAATATATACTCCGTGTTCATCATATGTGTATATATAAATAAAATAATATAGCATCTTTAACGTTCTTGATTAAAATGGGATGTTAATTGGACATGAGATTATGTATATGTTAGAATTTGGTATGTTATTATTGTTTCAGGTTATTATAAATAAAATATATTATTTAATATGATAATAAATGATGTGTAATTTTTTAAGGGATAAATTGGTTGTATTCAACATGCTTGTTAGACTATATATTTGTAAAAAAAATATTGTGTGACGGGAGTGAACAAAATTTATATATTTCTTATAATTTATAATTATGATATAATTAATTAAATTTTAGATGAAAATTTTGGAGAGTGGAAAATACTTTCCTATATACGCCCGGGAAAGCGCCATGAAGTTGTTTACCCTTAATTTTGCTGTATTGACTGGTAGAGTGGTAGGTAAACTAGAAAACTTATAATTTACGACAATAGTCTGCATCAATATTTTATATTGAATCAGAAGAAGATAATTTATATACCACGAGGATAAGATTATTATTTTATAGTAAACGAACAAGAAGAAAAATAATTCATATACCATGTGAATTAGAGCTTTGTAACGTGACCAATAATAATAAGCTAACAGTTGTTTTTATCTACATATTTAATAAATCGCGAGAATCGACAACGTATTATACTCTGTTCTCCTAAATTGAATGCATGATTTTTATGCGAAGTTGAGTGTAAATTAAAATTATATTTGATAATTTCCTAAATTGAAAATATAACATAATTGAATTAATTAAATGTATTGTAATTAATGATATAAATTCTTAGAAATCTCCTAAATGTAATATATAATCACAGGCACAACTATGTGGACTGATATTAATTTCTTTTAATAATTATGATTCTTTCTATGAAGGTTCTTGTAAAATATTTTTTTGCTAATATAATAAATAAATAACTTTGCTAAGGAATACGGAAACAAACAGCAGAACCTTTAACATGTGAGGTGTTCTTTGTCCATTCTTGTTTGGGGAAAAAAATATAATATAAAATTCATATCTCAAAATTCAAAATTTTGGATTTTTGACATCCTAGATGATATGAGAATGAAGTAAAAAAAATAAAATTCTATTCAAATAATTAAATATAAACATTTGATAAAAATAAATAAATAATAACAATAATTTATTAATAATTGAATCTATTAAAATTAATTATTTATTATTCTAAATTAAAAAATTATTACAACATCTGAACAAACATAAAATATATTATCTTAACCCAATTTTTATTTCTAACTCCAGTACTTTTTTTTTTTCTTTTTTTTTCATGTCTTACATGTCTCTTTGTGCAACATGCGGAGGGTCCAAACAATGTCATGGTGATCAAGAACAAGTAAATTTAAGGAACATTGGTCATCAACAGTTCAACACTTAGGTCATCACTTTGTCACCGTCAAAGCAGTTATGAAGGGAGATAAAGATATCTTTTTTTTATGTTTATGGTTCATGTTAAGTGTGGATTTAAATAATTTTTATTGATTTATTATTTGTTAGAAATATAATTTTTTTAATTATTTTATCATAATTGTGTGATAGTGGTTACATACAAAAATATGATGAATATGAATTAAAAAACATTTATAATAATAATAATAATATTATTATCATTAAATAAATAAGTCATATGATCATAATCATATTTTAATATATTGATATTTGATACTTATATTTTACTGAAATAGAATTCTATTTATTAATTGGAAGTAAAAATTATTTAAAATAAAAAACGTGTCTTCGTTCTAAAGAAATTAGAATATTAGAATACGTAGAAGCATTGAAAGAGATCATGTGAGCACCAAAATTTTACTAATTTCAGCTTCGAAAATACAAAATGGTATCCAGTGATTTCTTCGGATGACAGATTATTATTATAGATTTTTTTTTGAGCCCCAGAACTAAAATTTTATTAATTTCGGATACTTGTTAAAGCAAAGTTATATGCAACTAGCTTCAGAAGCGGGAAGGGAAGAAAAGTACACGTAAGAGGGAGTTTCGCACTTAACAAAGATTCGAAACGATGTAGAAAAAAATCAGTAAAAACACGTGAAGTCTTACATGGTACTCGAAGAACATAATTCAGAAGCCTTATCTTTATCAAAAGTTGGTACTAATAAAGATTGCAAATGAACAACAGTCAAAGAGCTTTAAGTAAGTAATATCACTTTCCATGCCCTCTCCCCTTAGAATAACAATAGAAAGCGCAAACTTTAGAAATATGTAAAGGTGAACATGGTTCTGTCAAGACTCAGTGCGGACTGCCATCATCAGGTTAAGGCTATTTGGTCACGTGAAGGGAACCTAGTATCAATTTTTAATACAAAGAACATTATGTCAAAAGATTTGAACGATCTGCTTTTATAAATTTCCAAGTAGTTGGTTGTTTTTTAGTCTAGAAAAGATGCACGCTTCACAGTTTGTCATTCGGACGTATGGAAAGATATAAAACGAGTAGACAGATAATGCGCCCCACAAGGGTGAACGGGAAAAATGTGCTTGATTTTAATCAAGTGTTTGTATGACTTTAACTGTTTTAACATTTTTCTATATTCATGCTCAGTATTTAGGGTTATTTCTTTTATAATTACCCACACTCAAATGCTGTGACGACTTTAATATATAATCTTAATTTTGAAGACATCATCAAATAAGTTTTCTACAGTCGTTGTGATATTTTTTGTTTTCTGAAAATGAAGTTTATATTTTTATAATGATTTTCATGGTGAGAAAATGTGATGAACGAACTCTGGAGACAATCGGCTCCCGTGACTCAACTGGATCAACCTACATAAATCCATCTGAGTATCGAAATTTGAACTACAGAATATCAATAGTTATACAATTTATAGAATTATAGCTCTCTCTAGTTACTATCATTTGAAGTTGATATGCATTTTTACGAAGTTTTGAGCTCAAGTGTAAAAATATACTTTGTAATGAAATCAGATTAATTCATTTTTTATGTACCGAGGGAAATTGCGCAAACACATTACTACTAATGACCCGCCAGTGTTTACCTACTTGTCCTTTTGACAATTTTCATTTTTTAATTCCACAATTCCTTTAAATTCCTTTCATGATTAATATATCACTGGTGAGTCGTTTCCTTCATCCCGGAAATTACGACATTGTTGATCATATGTCTAGCTAGTAGATTAATGGCTCTTCCTAGTTTCGGACCTGGTGCGCTATAGAGTAATTCGATTGACGAAAGAATAAATCAAAGGTAGCACACTCCTGTGGATTTATTACCCGACGCTCATTTCTTCGAACATGGAGATTACATCTAGTATAACAACAAGATTCGGTACACAAACAACACAGAAACTAAGTACTGCAAGCTTAGCCTGTGCACACAACATTGTAATAAGGAAACAACCATGCGACATCTCACATATCTGCCTTGGGCAGAAAAGGAGGAATACTCTGCTCGTGCCTGAAAAAATTATCCGGATCGATCATACCTTTCACTCGAACCAACCTGTCGAAATTGCTCTTGTAATAAGCTTTTCCCCACACCTTGGCATCTGCAAGCGTTATAGGCCCTGTCGCAGGATTGATTCCCAAATCAATATCATCGTAATTCGAATAAGCTCGTCTCGGATTGTTTGATACATAAGGAGTCAAGTAACTATATAAGCTCCTTATCCACTCCAACTTCTTCGTAGTGTCTCCGACCCAAAGTACTCTGGTGTACACCATGTACAATGTACCTGCTCTGTTCGGAAATGGAAGAGCCGATTCCTTTATCTCGCTCAGTCTTCCTCCGTAGGGAGTGAAAATAATCGTGGTTTCTGCTGGATTCACTTCTAGAAGCTTCTCCCACAGCCCTTCTAGGCCTTCTTCGGATATCGGATCTCTAACGAAATCTGATTTTGCTTTTGTGGGAAGATCGAACAAGAAAGTTCTGTCAAGCAAATCCTCGGGAGAATAAGTGTCTTCGAACATGTTGAAGAATGAAGACTCCATCACAGCTTCTATCCACGTATGCTCCTTGAGGTCTTCTTTCACCATAATAAGTTGAGGCAACTTTTTTTGTATCAATTTAAGTAGCACATCAGGAGCACCGAGGTATAAGCCTGTGAAGGATAATTCCACGGTCTTTCCACGAGCAGTTGTTGGACTCTCGATAGTACTTATTCGAACCCTAATGTCGACTTCTTTCGGGAGTTTCGGTGCAATAGTTTGGAATGGATGAATAATCTTTGTAGCATTCTGCTCAAGAGTTCGCTGAATAAGAAAAGTAGTCACTTTCTCGGGTACATCCACTAGGTTTAGCGTCCAAGAAAGAACGATCCCGAAGCTAGCACAACCGCCACCTCTTAAAGCCCAAAACACATCTTCTCCCATTGCTTGTCGATCAAGAATCCTCCCTTTGGCATCTACTAATCGGGCATCGATAACATTATCAGCCGCAAGCCCATATTTTCGCCTCAACGGGCCATACCCTCCGCCACAAATGAGTCCAGTAGCTCCCACCGTAGACCAAACACCAGCCGGGAAAGCTAGGGTTCCACTTGCTCGATAAATCCAGTAGTAAACCTCACCAAGCGTTGCACCAGCTTGAACTATAGCCGTTTTAGCTTTAGCATCCACCGTAACCGATTTCAGCTTAATCATATCAAGCAAAACGAAAGGTACATTTTGGTACGTGCTACTATACGAAAGGCCCTCGAAATCGTGTCCACCGCTCCGTATCCGAATCTGCATGTCGAATGTTTTGGCACAGTTGACGACCGTTTGGACTTGCGAATCAGCCACGGGCGTCACAATCACCGCGGGCTTAAGGCGCTCGGATGTATTGAAACGAGGGTTTCGCATCGAAAATTCGTAGGTTGCTGTATAAGAAGAATCGGATGGAGCAAGGACATTGCTTGCTAAGATTTTCGAGACTTGCGAATTCCTAGTAACACATTTGATGAAACCAGAAGGATTGGCTGAATTCACATAGGAGAAAGACAATAGAAAAAGAAGTGAGATGGGAAAAAGAATAGAACTAGTAAAATTCTTCATAACGGCGTTTAGGTTGTTCTCTTTCTTTTGCTTGGCATGTATTATAGCTGAGGAATGAAGTGAATTTATAGCCTGAGCACATCTAAGATTTCTGATACGAATCTTTGTTATGAGTCCATGTTTGTTGTATAATAAGATGCGAAGTATGTTAAAGCAGTAGCACTGATTTAAAATAGTAGCAAAAAGAATTAAAAGTGAATCTTTTTGATAAATAAATGAATTAATTTGGCAGCCATCACCGGAACACTATAATGAAGGGCCTCACAGCGCAGCCTGGCCGGTATGTGTATGAACTAGTTGAGCTTAATTAATTAACTAGATTAGTTTTTTTTTTAGTGAAATTAACTAGATTAGTTAATTTATACTTTCTGCTTTGCAGTAGTGTGCACAACTTAAAACGTTTCGACAGATACGTATGTTGATGTGATAAAATTATACACCAGTGTTTTAGAACCGTTTAGATGGAATTTAAAACAATATTATATAGTTTTGAGTGTGAGGTTCGTTACGATAATAGGCTAATATACGTAAAATGTCAGGTAAAATTTGATGGATATGTAACATACTTTGCTTGGATGGTATGTATTTTTATATTAATTGGTTATATTGATTGATTATATTTTAAATATAATATGTTATAATTATAAATAGACGTATTGTTTTAATATAATATTTGACATTTGTTACAGATTTGTTAAGAGTCGATATATATAGTCATTCATAATAATTTGGCTAAAATATAAAATAAAAAAAAGTATGATTGGAATGTGACTTTTTCACAAGAGTATCTATATATTTTATAATTTTTCATAGTTGGAGTACTTGATCTAAGATACTAACTACAAAAAAAATAAAAAATTGATCGGCTTAGAAAATTTTATATTTTATTAATAAATTATTGATTATTATTAATATAATAATAAAAATAAGTTTAATAAATTATTCAGGTGAAAATTAATATTAACTTTTATCATAAATTTCATCATTAAAATTTTAAAAATAAAATAACTGTTAGAAGGTATCTTCTACATGAATTAAAATTTTGATTTTTTTGATTTTTTTTGAAAATTTGATTTAATATTATCCAAATAGACGTCTTCCGGAATCAAAGATGACTTCCGGTCTATCACCTAAAAGTTGTGCCGGACTGTATTTTCAATTAAAATCTTACGCTAATATTGTAATAAGTTACGGGTTTTTTCTACAAACTTAATTACAAATATTTGTAAATATAAACTTATGGATATTTGTAACGATTCAATATTTGTGCTTCTGACAGAAAAGAAGAAGAAGAGGTACACACTTTGGGGGTGTTTGGTTTTCAGAAGCAGATTCTGCTTCTTTTGATCCGTTTGTGTAAAAAAACAGAAGCATTTTTAAGAAGCTGAGAATGCTAGCTTCTCTTTCACAGCTTCTGCTTTTTTTCCAAACACTTTATTAATTTTTTTACTTCTCACTTCTAATCCACTTTTTCATTTTAAGCATGGAAACACTTTTTTTAAGTTTGACCAAATAGCCCCTTGAACAAGTTGATAGGTAAAGTACTTAATTAACATTCCGTAGATCTCGAGTTAATTATTCGCGATGCATGTGGACAAAAATAAACAACAAGTTTTTCTCTGATTATACAACGAAACTACCGTCAGGTGATAAAGAATTTGCGTGTGCCTGTCAACTGTCAAATTACAGATTAAGTTACGCAGCGACGACGTATTTTGATAATTTTAAAAGCATATTTAACATATCCATTTCAGTAATTGATATATTTGTCGGAATAAGAGATCTAGTGCAGAGTTTGTTAGGAAATTATGAAGCAACGTGGATACAAGTTTATGTATAGCGTTTGATAATTGATTCCGAGCGTTCAATTCTATATTAATTTTATGTTGTGTTTGATTTGGGGGAATGAAATGAAATGTCTAAAATTATTTGAAAATAGTAGTGGTAGAAGAAAATTTTTCTAAAAAAAATGAGTGGGTGCAAAATTGCTATGATGAGATTTGAGAAGAATTTGAGGATAGGAAAGAATGGAGCATTCCATCTCAAATTGAAGGTGTGATATCTAGCACATGATGTAAAGAATGAAATGAAGGAAAGAATCAAATTTTTTAATAATTGTCCATGACATAGTTCATTTTTCATTCCATTCCTTCCGGAATCATTCACCCTAACCAAACACAACATATTATTTTTAAAAATTGGGTTAATTATCTAGTTGGTCACTTAAGTAGGCTTGATGTATCAAATTGGTCACTAAACTCAAAATAGTATCAAGATGGTCACTGAATTGGCCAAAAATATCAAACAGGTACCTTAAAATATAAGTTCAAGCAGTAAAAATATTATTTATAAAGTTTTACACATTATTTTTGGATGTTACCAAAACTAAGTAAAAGGTTATGACTTCTAATATTTATGATAATATATTTAGATTTTATCAAGTTTATTTATTATTTATTTTTAATTAAAACAAAAAAAATAACTATATAATAAAATATAAATAATAAATAAACTTGATAAAATATAAATATATTATTATAATTACTAGAAGTCATAACTTTTTAGTTGATCGTGGTAACATTTAAAAATAATGTGTAAAACTTTATAAATAATATTTTTACTACTTGAACTCATATTTCAAGTTACTTATTTGATATTTATGCTGACTTCAGTGACCATCTTGATACCGTTTTGAGTTCAGTGACCAACTTGATACATTAAGCGCACCTCAGTGACCAACTTTATAATTAACCCTTTTTAAATTATAGTCACTTAATATAGACAATACCATTGAAGCACAATGTCTTAAAGGTTCGGCGAATTTTACATAATGTCTTACAGGTCTAATTTAGCCAACCATTATAACCAACGTCATTGTACATGCTCTGAGTTTTTCGAGAGGTTGGCTGTATTTTTTATTTTTGGTATGCCAACCCACATTTTAACTAAGGGGTTTTTTTATGGTTGGAGATACTTTAGGTAAAATTTGTTGAATTTGTAAAACATTTTATTTTAATGATATTGATTATTATTAATTTGTTATAATTTAAAAATATTTTGTGTTATAAATAGAATATATCACTTTAATTTTAGAGATTCCTTCGACAAATATAACTATTTGTTTTTTTTTTTTGAGAATAAAATATAACTATTTGTTATACTCCCTCCGTCCCATTTTAACTGTTTTTGACTTTTTTACACGTATTTTAAAGCGTTAAAAAAATCACATCTAAACATAATTATTCTTTATAAAATTTATATCAAATAAAAGTTTAGAATCTAAACTTTTATTTGATATAAGAATTGAATTTTTTTATTGAGTGTTGATATTGTTTTTTTACACCTCAATATACGTGTTAAAAAGTCAAACATCACTTAAAATGGGACAGAGGGAGTAATTGAGATTCCTTCGACAAACATAGTTATTCGTTGTATAGACGAGGGATGAATATGGCTGGGGTGTGTTTTTAATTTGCCATGGACTCTTAACCATGCTCTTATTGTTTTTTTAAAATTTGGGCCTTGGCCCAGGATAATACGGGTACAACTCCTGGTCTTTATAAAATTCAATATTTCAAAATTCATCGGGGGTTGCCCAAAACAATTCAATAACCAAAATTCACTAATCAGATTCGGGTTTTCTTTATACTCGGGTCGGGTTCATAGAAAGGTTACTTTTAAAATGTTATCTCACAGAGAAGCAGTTATAAAAAGGGTATAGAGTATGTAGCTTTTCATTTTCTCTGTTATATTTGGGTAAGCTAGTATGCACCTTTCAGTCCCTTTTTAACCAGTTGCAATGTTTGCATACAGCTCTCAGCTCTTTGATGATAGGTGATGGCTATATAGAGAAGGGAACAAAGTGATCACCACTGCCTGCCTCCCCAAATCAAGTAGCCTGCATGAGGATCAAATCTAGAGCCTCTTTCACCGCTCCTCAACTCAATAGCATTTAAAACACTACCATATAATAAGAAGGGCAATGCTAGAGACCCCAAATATTTTCCCCAAAAATCTTTACCAAATGACGTGGCAAACACTTGGAATATTATAATTGGATGATTGATGAATCTGCAGGGGGGTCTCATTATTATGGGAGTGAAAACAACCAATCACACTTCGACACGTCATTTGGGGAAATTTTTTGGGAAAATTTTTTGGGGTCTCTAGCATCAATATATATATATAAAGGAGGATGCGGACGTCTCTAGAATTGTTCGATTCAGTATTCTAATTTTTCTTAAATTTCGGAGAGAAAATATAGTTATAATTCAAAAAATCAGGTTCAAGAATTCTAATCAATATATATATATAAAGGAGAATACCGGCGTCTCTAGAATAGCTCGATTCAGTCGTCTGATTTTTCTTAAATTTCGGAGAAAAATATAGTTATAATTCAAAAAATCATGTTTAAGAATTCTAAAGGTCATACAATTCTTTTCTTATTGAGTTCCAAATGTAATACAATTCTTTTTCCAATTCAGGAATCATAAGGGTGATACAATTCTTATTGTTAATTATATATTAATATAAAAATTATTAAAAAGAGTACGATTCTTATTCTCAAAAGTTATAAATTTATAATTTTTTTTGTAATTTTTTTTCAAAAAGTAGTGATTGCAATCTTCTCATCTCTATCGAATATTTATTTATAATTCAGTTTTTTTCTTATTTACGTATCCCAAAAGGAATTAATAGGATTATATTTATTCAAACTAACAATCATAGAATAAATACTATTTATATTTCCAATTTATTCTAATAATTTTCTTAAATTTCAAATAAAAAAATTTATAATTTAATTTATTTATTGAGCACCGGCGGCGACCAAATTCCCTCCCAAGAAAGTGAACAAGTGAACCTGACGATGTCGTTTTATTGACGAAGTAATATTCACTTAAAACCTAGACAAGCCCGATCTCCATATAAACCCCTCCTCCCCTCATCAACGGCGCCTCAGGGAGAGATTCCGAGAGAGATAACGGATCGATCAAGATGTCGAAGCGAGGTACGAACATGTAATTAACAACCTCCATGCGTCTAATTTCATCATTTTCATTAATTATCTCTTTCAATTTCCCCTCAGATCGCGGATTTTCTTAAATTTCTGAATAGAAATAAAAGATTGTAAAGATAATAATCATAAAAAAAAACTAATAGCAAAAAAAAAATAGAACCATAAACGAATAATATTTTTAACTGATAAATAGAAATCATAAAATAAAAATAATAAATAAAGAAAAATAGGATATAAAAAATAGGAATCATATATTGATTTTATGATAATGTAAAATGATTCTCGATTAGTATTGTATTTGACGGGCACGGGAGGCGGCCCATACTAATTTTTATCTAAATAATAATAATTTTTCTAATAGTATTATTTTTGACGGGAAAGTGGCTAAAATAGTAATACAATTCTTTTCTTATTTAATTCTAAAGATGATACAGTTCTTTTCTTATTTGGTATTTCTTATTGAACTCTAAAGATGATACAATAGTATTTCTTATTGAATTCTAAAGATGATACAATTCTTTTCTTATTTAGTAATCCAAAACAAATAGGATTATATTTATTCAAACTAATAATAATAGATAAAATACAATTTATATTTAAGATATGTAAAGTAATATATACAATTCTTATTTTCGATAAGATATATATTGAAGATATGTTTAACGAGAACACGACTGAAAATAACTTTTTTGGAATTATAATAGTATTTCGTATCAAACTTTATAAAAAATTTATTTATTAGTATTGTGTTTAAGGGGAGGGCGGCCCAAATTAATTTTTACCTAAATAATAATATTTTTTTATTAGTATTATGTTTGACGGGAAAGTAGCTAAAACAATTTTTTTTCGATAAGATATATATTGAAGATATGTTTAACGAGAACACGACTGAAAATAACTTTTTTGGAATTATAATAGTATTTCGTATCAAACTTTATAAAAAATTTATTTATTAGTATTGTGTTTAAGGGGAGGGCGGCCCAAATTAATTTTTACCTAAATAATAATATTTTTTTATTAGTATTATGTTTGACGGGAAAGTAGCTAAAACAATTTTTTGTCTAAATTTATAAAAAATTCATAACGCCGCCGCGAAGCGCGGCTTTTTTCACTAGTATATATATAAAGGAGGATGCGGACGTCTCTAGAATTGTTCGATTCAGTCTTCTAATTTTTCTTAAATTTCGGAGAGAAAATATAGTTATAATTCAAAAAATCAGGTTCAAGAATTCTAAAAGTAATACAACTCTTTTCTTATCGAATTCCAAAGATGATACAATTCTTTTCTTATTTAGTATTTCTTATTGAATTCTAAAGATGAGATAATTATTTTCTTATTTAGTAATCCTAATAGAAATAGGATTATATTTATTCAAACTAACAAAATCATAGATAAAATACAATTTATATTTAAGATTTGTAAGGTAATACGTACAATTGTTATTATCGATTTAGTCTTATAATTTTCTTAAATTTCGAATAGAAAATAAAGGATTGTAAAGATAATAATCATTAAAAAAACTGATAGCAACAAAAATTACAACCATAAAAGAATAATAATTTTTAACTAATAAATAGGCATCAAAAAATAAAAATAATTAACAAATAAAATAATATATAAAAAATAGGAATCATATATTAATTTTATGATAATGTAAATGGGTCTTGATTAGTATTGTGTTTGACGGGCATGGGAGGCGGCCCAAACTAATTTTTATCTAAATAATAATAAATTTTCTATTAGTATTATGTTTGACGGGAAAGCCGCTAAATTTTTTTTTTTATAAAAGAATAATAATTTTTAACTAATAAATAGGAATCAAAAAATAAAAATAATTAACAAATAAAATAATATATAAAAAATAGGTATCATATAGTGATTTTATGATAATGTAAATGGTTCTTTATTAGTATTTCGTTTGACAGGCACGGGAGGCGGCCCAAACTAATTTTTATCCAAATAATAATAAATTTTCTATTAGTATTATGTTTGACGGTAAAGTCGCTAAAATAATTTTTTATCTATGTTATAATATATTTTTTTTGTTACACAATTCAAAATAATCTTTAAATTTGTCATAATTAGAATAATTTTTATTAGTATTGTGTTTGACAGTAAAACGACTCAAACTAATATCTAAATTATAATGTTTTGTTATAAGTATTGTGTTAGACAAGAGAACGGCTCAAACTAATTTTAATCTAAATTATAATATTTAATTTATCATAAAAATAATAATTATGGATTAATATTGTCTTTGACGGGAGGGGGGTTCGAACTAATTTTATTGTTAGTAAACAAATTCTTATATCAATTATAATATTTTTTATTTGTGATATGTTTAATGGAAAGATGACTCAAAATAATTTTTATCCTATTATAATTCTGATTCATATCAAAATTTATCACGCCGCCGCGCTTCAAAAATTATTCGAAAATATATTAATATATGACTTATTAAAATCTTAAAGTCCTAAACAAATGTTTATACTAATTATAATATTTTTTATTAATGATATGTTTAACGGGAACATGACTCGAAATAATTTTTATGCAATTATAATATTAATTCGTATTAAAATTTATAAAAAAATATTCTTAATTAGTATTGTGTTTGAGGGGAGGGCGGTCCAAATTAATTTTTATCTAAATAATAAAAAAATTATTAGTATTATGTTTGACGGGAAAACGGTTAAAACAATTTTTTACCTAAGTTATAATGTATTTTTTTTATTAAAACGGGACCATGACTTAAATTAATTTTTATCTAATTATATCTTTAACTTTATTATAATTATAATAATTTTTTATTTGTATTGTATTTGACGGTAGGGCGACTAAAACTAATTTTTTATTAGTATTGTGTCTGATAGGAGGGCCACTTAAACAAATTTTTATACTAATCACAAATTTTTATACTAATCATAATATTTTTTATTAGTGATATGTTTAACCGGAACATGACTCAAAATATTTTTTATGCTATTATAATATTAATTCATATCAGAATTTTTACAGAATTTATAACGCCGCCGCAAGGCGTCTCTAGAATTGTTCGATTCAGTCTTCTAATTTTTTTTAAATTTCGGAGAGAAAATACAATTATAATTCAAAAATATGGTTCAAGAATTCTAAAAGTAATACAACTCTTTTCTTATTGAATTTTAAAGATGATACAATTCTTTTTCTTTTTTATTTACTACTTCTTATTGAATTCTAAAGATGATACAATTCTTTTCACTTTGGATTTTAAAGGTAATACAATTTTTTTCTTACTTAAGAATTCTAAAAGGAGTTGGATTATATTTATTTAACAATCATAGATAAAATACAATTTATATTTAGGATTTTTTTTTTAACTTAGAAACCCGCAGCCGCTACCCTTCGGGTTATTTGTAGGGTAATACGTACGATTTTTATTTTCGATTTAGCCTTAAAATTTTATTTTTAATTTCGTATAGAAAATTAAGGATTGTAAAGATATTAATCATTAAAAAAACTAATAGTAAAAAATTGGGTACATAAAAGAATAATAATTTTTAACTAATAAATAGGAATCATAAAATAAAAATAATTAACAAAAAAATAGGATATATAAAATAAGAATCATATATTAATTTTATAATAATGTAAATGATTCTTAATTAGTATTGTGTTTGACGGGAGACGGCCCAAACTAATTTTTATCTAAACAATAATAATTTTTCTATTAGTATTATGTTTGACGGGAAAGTGGCTAATATAATTTTTATCTATGTTATAATTTTTTTTTTTTTGTTAAAACGGCGGTTCCAAATAATTACAAAAAAAATAGGATATATGAAATAGGAATCATATATTGATTCTATAATAATGTAAATGATTCTTGATTAGTATTGTGTTTGATGGGCACGGGAGGCGGCCCAAACTAATTTTTATCTAAATAATAATAATTTTTCTATTAGTATTATGTTTGACGGAAAATGACTAATATAATTTTTATCTATGTTATAATATTTTTTTTGTTAAAACGGCGGCTCAAAATAATTTTTATCCAATTATAATTTTTAATTTTATCATAATTAGAATAATTTTTATTAGTATTGTGTTTGACAGTATGGCGACTCAAACTAATATCTAAATTATAATATTTTGTTATTAGTATTGTGTTTGACAAGAGAGCTGCTCAAATTAATTTTGATTTAAATTATAATATTTAATTTTATCATAAAAATAATAATTATGAATTAATATTGTCTTTCATGTAATTTTATTATTAATATTGTGTTTGACAAGATGACCACTTAAACAAATTTCTTTACTAATTATAATATTTTTTTTATTAGTGATATGTTTAACGGAAAGATGACTCAAATTTTATGTTATTATAATATTAATTCGTATCAAAATTTATAACGCCGCCGCGAAGCGCGGCTTTATTCACTAGTTTTCCTAATAAGAAACACAAACATAGAGAAATTTGGCCACATAAATGGTACCCATTTTAAAAAAAAAAAATCAACAAACAAACAAATGATACTTTAACTTCACAAACACATTCAAAAAAGTCAAGCTCAAACCTAAATTAACCCAACCAAACGAGCCGAACGGAGCTCTATCCAATTTGGAATTACTTTTAGAAATGTTTCTGGGTTTCAAGAGACTGGCTTATCCATGCTCCAGCGATTTTGGCGTTTGCCAGATACATTGCTAACGACAGGTGCACATGAGGTCGTGAACTTCTCCCTTGAAGCACTCCACTTATTCGTTGCTTGCTGTTCAGACACAAAATTTACTCTATTTCTCGCGCCATCTGCCTTCCTCCTGGACTGATTCTTTTGGTAGTTGGTGCCCTGAAACTGTGAGTATTCATGCCTTGGCATGTAATTATTGTTATAATACCTACTATCTGGTGGAAGGTAACCACTGTGCTCCGGCACACAAAATCCTTGATCAATATTTCCAGTGTCCCCCCCTTTGCGTGGATGCTCTGCATACGATGAACCCTTGCATGGATGCTCTCCATACGATGAACCCCCATATATTGCATTAGGATCTTCCTCCACATACTCTTGTGCATTACTATTTCCATAATGATACCAACCCTGGGAATCATTCCAACCATCTCCCCATCCACTGGGACCACTACACCCCCAACCATCTCCCCATCCGTAACCTCCCATGGGTGTGTTATTATTGTCATACCAACCCCAGGCATTGTAGCCTGAATCTGTCCATGCATTGCCTTCAACAGGTCCATCGTTTTGACTAACCTTTTGTTCCCAAGGTTTATCTCCGTCTATGTTAGATGAAATATTAGGATTTTCCTTAGATTCTTCCACAACATCTCCCCAACCTGTACTCGAGAATCCTTGATCTTGTAAGAAACTGTCACCAAAAATCACGATATTCTCACGTTTCCTTGCTGTATCAACATCCACTGGTTTCTTCACCAAGTCATGTAGCAGGTCTTGATCAACGCGGCAATCCCAGTCAATTTCATCAATATATTCATCAGGATCTGGCATTTCTATCTCACAAGGAAGACCATGTGTCTCTGCGTAGTACCTCATCTTGGCATTGTCAAATGCTTCTTTCGCAGCAGTATCATCCCAATTAACCACATTGTCATGGCAGTGCATATACTTCTTAGCATCCACGATCCTGTTCCACGGAACTTTACAAATTGAAGTGCAAAACTTCTTCTCCCATGAAGGGACAGTTTGTTGCCAATCACCTGTAGAGATATGATCAGCATTATCCTTAATTCTACTTATCATTCTCGGGATTCGAAAACTACATACTGAGAAGTGAGGGTGGAAAAAAGGAAACAAAGTAAGGCACCAAGACATGAACAAAGTTCATGAATACTGCATCGTAAGAACTAGTTAAAGACTAATGACAGTAGAAATAACAAAAATTAGATGTGACAAACAGGACATTGTGCCTTCAAAGTTATTCCACATAATTAGCAAGAACGATTACTGATTTCTAACCTCCTGCTTACTATATAGTTCTTTGCAGGTCAATATACATGACTACCAACTTTTAATTAATTTGTTATTATATTGTAATTCTACTAAATTACCATTAACAACATAACAAACATAACATTACTCCGGAAGGGACCAATCACCAGTTACATACAGTCTTACACAATTAAAATTACAGAATAGCCCTCAGCACAAGAATCAAATATAGCTTAGATTAGTATATATTAACAGGATACAATTACATCGAAAGGCATAATTACTAGAGACCAAATAACAGCCAAATCATACAAAAAGTACACACCATCAAAATATTATCCAAGGGACCAACTAATGGCATACAAAAGATATGAACTTTAAAATTTATTTGCTGAAACAATTCACATTAGGGCACAAAAACCTTAAGATTTCAAAAGAAAAGACACAAGAACCTTAAAACTACAACATCCCAGATTAAAGAAAACAGTAGCACATTACAGCCTGATTCACATCTGGCGAAGATAAAAATGTAAGCCGGCCTTAAATTCCAACATTGCAAGTTCTAAGTTCTAAGTGCTAACTACAGATAAGACAAAAAGGTTCATCTTCACTAAACTGCCATCTAAAAATCCACACGAAATTCACAATTCAAAACCCTTAAAAAATCCTAACAAAATTCATCACAAAATTTACACAAACAAACAGCACAAATCTCATAGGAAAAAAAAAATCACTGTACATTGACATAAAGAAAAAATTTAACAGAGACAAAAACACACACACACAAAATAAGAAAAAAAACAGAGTGTACACATACCTCCAGATGACTTTCTATTAGCTTTTGTAGCTTCTTGATTATACTTATCTCCCCTGTATCTTCTCCTACCCTCCATCAAACTGAAATCTACAAAACAAATCAACAACAACAAAACAAACCAATAAATCAAACAGCCCTTAAGAACACACAAAAAAACAGTAAACAAAAAATCAAAATCTTTACAAATTAAATCAAGAAACCAATAAACCTGAAAAGGGCTCTTCAAAATCAACCAAAAACAACTGAATTCAACAATTCGCCAACTGGGTCTCGTCTATCTTGACTGTTTGTTGAAAACTAAAGATGACCATCTTAATTTAAGACAAAAGGGTTGCTCAAAAGCTTGCAAATTGGAAACGAAACCGCCTACACGAAATATATATAAAAAAAAGAGAGGGGGTGAAAAACGTTTTTGATTGTCGAATAGAAATGATAAGTCTGTGTAACGTTTGAAGCGTACAGGGGTATTTATAAGAAGGGGATTATTGTTGTGAGATTTTCTGGAATGATGACGAAAATGAACCCACTGTTCTTTTGCTTTCACACGCCTTTTTCTTTCCTATGTTGTCACTGCTTTGTGTTTATTACCTACTTGTACTGATCCAAAAAAACATGTTTTTAATAAAAAAAATATATTTTTTATGGGTTTCGATATTTTCTAAATTAAGAGGCTTTCGAAAAATTGAGAAAATGGGTAAACGAGATGAATAAGCAAACAGTATTAAATGTTGAAATGTTAATTTTGGATATTTGAGATATTGTGATGAATGCATTCACCATTCTAGATATTTGTGTGTTTTGGGCTCTTGGCTCGCTTGCATATGGGCTCTAGTGCTATTCAACACGTGTTAACGGATACTCAGAAAATTAAAACGCAAAGTTTAAAATATAAACATTTACATTTTAGGCAACGAGAAAATATTAAGAGATCGTTTGAGTGAGTTTAAAATTATTTAGAGATACATTAAAATACATATTAATATATATTTTGAACTCATATTAATAATAATAAAATCTTTTGTATACACATAGACCTTCAAATTAATATTATTATTTATTTGTTACATTATTTAGGAAAAAATTTGAAAACAAGATTTGGGGGAAGCAGTGCTCTTTTCCTCATCACTGTCTTCCATGCCCAAGAACACTAGCAGGAAAGATTCCCACCTGCAAGCTCTCGCTGAATTTCCCCCCACCGCAATGTTTTGATGTCAAATACAGTAACTCTATTCTATCATTCATGATCATGAGTATAAGACAATGTCAAATTAATCCGTAATATAATAAGAAAATCCTGCATAGTGCATCCCAAAATATTTTATATCTTTTATCATCTATAATAACAGAAATAACTATTTTTGCTGTTTGATGTGTTTTTCCGTGCGATAACTCGTAGAGAGTGTGAATTGAATTACTCCCTCCGTTTCAAATTAGATGTCCACTTTAAAAAAATCACACAGTTTAAGAAAAGTGGTTGTTTACAAATTAATTGCATTAAATGATCAAAATATGTGGAGTGAGATTGATTTAGAAAATATAAATAAGTAATATGTGTAGTAGAATTGACTTTGGAAATATAAAATTGTATTGAAAGTTGAAATAGACAAGTATTTTGAAACAAATTTTTTTTTTGAAAGTAGACATGTAAATTGAAACGAAGGGAGTATTATTATTTTTTTTTTGGAGTTTGGACGAGTGAGGATTTTCAATTGACCTGTGTGGACTATACAGTAGTAACGCGTGTTTCTTTCACTGCTACTTTTAGGTGCACAACTCGGCTCCTTCAAATTTCTAACCACTCTAAACAACTTCTTTACAAAACTAACCATCCTTTTTTTCACTTCACAAAACTGACCACCCTAATTCATTCACTCCTCGGGCGAACATAAAATTAAAGGGCTTTATATGTTCGCCCCTTCCTCGGGCGAACATCACAAAAAAATATATATATGTTCGCCCTTCCCTCGGGCGAACATACAAGGACTCTAAACTCCTCATACAAGGACCTGCACCACCTGCAGCTGTGTCGGAGTTTGAGTCTCCAAAGTTGTATATATATATGGCTGGTATTTTACAGTCTTGAGAATCTGTAGCCGCACCCTTCACTTGCAAAATTAATATAAATGCATACAAAATTCTGAGGAACAACATTTTGTTGAGGGAGCACACATGCTTTTGCCATTTATATATTGTATCCACATCTATCAAAACCTTGTTTAACCGGTGTTACAAAAATGGGGAATCGGACCAAATCGGTTGAGCTACCGATTCAGGGATTAATCGGAAATCGGGGATTAATCGAAAGGATTAATCGGTGTGAAAATCGGATTTATTTTAATATAAAAATATTATTTAATATTTAGTTATTATTATATTAGCTATTTAGTAACTAATATATTTGCTATATTCATAAACTTTATAATTACTCATATTTAAAGTAATATGGTATTTTAATTCTAATAATTTATCACATATACTTCGATTAAGAAATATATATAAGGATTAATCGGATTTCAAAAATCGGATCGGTGGCCAACCTTGCAGGGGATTAATCGGTGTGGAAAAATTTAATTTATAAATAATAAATTAAAATTTTCAATTAAATAAAATTTGAAAAAAAATTCAATTTTTTTTTAAAATACTAGCAAAATAATCACACGAGAGCTTCTGATGCTAGTATTTTAAAAAAAATTGAATTTTTTTTTCAAATTTTATTTAATTGAAAATTTTAATTTATTATTTATAAATTAAATTTTTCCACACCATTTAAAATATATTTAAAAAATTTCTAAATAATTAAAAAGCTCTCGTGCCTTGCACGGGCTATAAGCTAGTATTTTAAAAAAAATTGAAATTTTTTTTCAAATTTTATTTAATTGAAAATTTTAATTTATTATTTATAAATTAAATTTTTCCACACCATTTAAAATATATTTAAAAAATTTCTAAATAATTAAAAAGCTCTCGTGCCTTGCACGGGCTATAAGCTAGTATTTTAAAAAAAAATTGAATTTTTTTTTCAAATTTTATTTAATTGAAAATTTTAATTTATTATTTATAAATTAAATTTTTCCACACCGATTAATCCCCTGCAAGGTTGGCCACCGATCCGATTTTTGAAATCCGATTAATCCTTATATATATTTCTTAATCGAAGTATATGTGATAAATTATTAGAATTAAAATACCATATTACTTTAAATATGAGTAATTATAAAGTTTATGAATATAGCAAATATATTAGTTACTAAATAGCTAATATAATAATAACTAAATATTAAATAATATTTTTATATTAAAATAAATCCGATTTTCACACCGATTAATCCTTTCGATTAATCCCCGATTTCCGATTAATCCCTGAATCGGTAGCTCAACCGATTTGGTCCGATTCCCCATTTTTGTAACACCGGTTAAACAAGGTTTTGATAGATGTGGATACAATATATAAATGGCAAAAGCATGTGTGCTCCCTCAACAAAATGTTGTTCCTCAGAATTTTGTATGCATTTATATTAATTTTGCAAGTGAAGGGTGCGGCTACAGATTCTCAAGACTGTAAAATACCAGCCATATATATATACAACTTTGGAGACTCAAACTCCGACACAGCTGCAGGTGGTGCAGGTCCTTGTATGAGGAGTTTAGAGTCCTTGTATGTTCGCCCGAGGGAAGGGCGAACATATATATATTTTTTTGTGATGTTCGCCCGAGGAAGGGGCGAACATATAAAGCCCTTTAATTTTATGTTCGCCCGAGGAGTGAATGAATTAGGGTAGTCAGTTTTGTGAAGTGAAAAAAAAGGTGGTTAGTTTTGTAAAGAAGTTGTTTAGGGTGGTTAGAAATTTGAAGGAGCCGCACAACTCATTGAACGACAACTCCTTGATAGCTTGATTGTTGATTTGACCCTGACAACCTTTGGGCGTTGTTTGGCCGACTTTAGAAAATATTTCTCTTCTACTCCCTCTGTCCCAGTCAATTGTATACGTTTCTTTTTCACTGCTCGACACGCTTTTTAAGGCTCTTATAAAACATAGTTCCACAACTTATTTTTAAGATTTTCTTTTTTTGTATAAAAATATAAATGTTATACTTTTATACAAAAAAAGAAAATCTTAAAAATAATTTACAGAACTATACTATATTGAAGCATTAAAATCCGTGCCGCGCCCCCGTCCCCCAATGTATACTATTGACTGGGACGGAGGGAGTACTCTTTTCCTGTTATATTTTACTTTTAAATATCGCCAAAAACTACTCGTCCGTACTATGTACTCTCATCCTTCTCGTTTCTTTACATTTTTTTTCAATTATCCGATATGTATTTTTAAGACGCATATAAAATATAGTTATATAAGTTTTTTTTTTGCAAATTTCCTTTTTTATATAAAAATTTAGATAGTAATATTTATTCAGAAGAAAAAAAAATTAAATTATTTATCAAACTATATTTTATGAGTATTAGAATGCGTGAAGGGACGGAGGGAGTAACAGCCTAGCAGCTAGAATTGTGATTATTATAAAAGTTTTATTCTTATTTATAAAACATCGATTACATAAACACACAGGGTTTAGGGTGTTCATAATTCGGTGAAACTGATTAAACTGATAAAACCGTATTATTTTGTCGTTGACTCAACCCGATATTATTTAAACCTTATTTCAAATGAATTAAATATTTAAAAAATCAAATTAAATAGGTTGGATCAGGGTTTTGATAATTTAACCCAATTCAACCCGAAATATATTATGCACTAATAAGTCATACTACTAGTTTATTACTTGAGTTAAAGTTTAGATTTTTTTATATTAATATGTCACATAATGAAATTATGAATTATATTTAATACTTAATATTTTATTTATATGTAATTTATAAATCGCAGTGTGTTGTGATTGCATACGTGGCAATCAATTGTATAAGTATATATTAAACTAGTGAAAAAAGCCGCCCTTCGCGGCGGCGTTATAAATTTTGTATATATTTTAATACGAACTATTATTATAATAGTAAAAAATTATTTTGAGTCATCTTCCTATCAAACATATCACTTATAAAAAAATATTATAATTAGTATAAAAATTTGTTTAAGTGGTCATCCTCTCAAACACAATACTAATAATAAAATTAGTTCGAACCGCCCTCACGTCAAAGATAATATTAATCCATAATTATTATTTTTATGATAAAATTTAATATTATAATTTAGATCAAAATTAGTTTGATCCGTCCTCTTATCAAACACAATACTAATAACAAAATATTATAATTTAGATATTAGTTTGAATCGCCTTAGTGTCAAACACAATACTAATAAAAATTATTCTAATTATGATAAAATTAAAGATTATAATTGGATAAAAATTATTTTGAACCGTGGTCCCGTTTAAAACAAAAAATATATAATAAAATAGATAAAAAATAATTTTAGTCACTTTCCCGTCAAACATAATACTAATAGAATATTTATCATTATTTAGATAATAATTAGTTTGGGCCGCCCTCCCCTCAAATACAATACTAATCAAGAATCATTAATTATGATAAAATCATAATTATAATTGGAAAATATATCTAATTTCATAGATTTTAGGTATTATATTTTTCTTTAAGATTCATGTTTCTTAATTGTTTAGAATTATCTCTCTTTTCTTTTAAGAGTCTTATTTCATCACTACTTAGAATTTCATAGATTTTAACTATTATATTTTTGTTAAAATTCCTATTTCTTAACTACTTAGAATTATATCTCTTTTACGATTACTATTTTTTAGCTACTTTACCTATTTTCTCTTAAAATATTAGAAAATTTAAACGGAAAGTTTCTAAAGACTTCACATAACCTCTCCCGCGTATCCTCTCAAGAATCAATTATATCATGATAAAATTATAATTATAATTGGATAAATATATTCAATTTCATAGATTTTATTTATTAATTGTTTAGAATTATATCTCTTTTCTTTTAATATTCCTATTTGTTAACTATTTTGAATTTGACAAATTTTAGCTATTATATTTTTGTTAAGATTCCTATTTCTTAACTACTTAAAATTATATCTCTTTTATGATTACTGTTTTTAAACTAATTTATCAATTTTCTCTTAAAAAATTAAACGAAAGATTTTTAGAGATCCCACCTAACTGCCCTGCATCCTCCGAGTGGAATCTTGAAAACTAATGTGTAGCCTGTTCTCACAAACTATTAATGGGAGTTCTAGACGAAGGTAAGATGATATGCCACCAAATTCCATGTTTTGCTTCTCTCCACAATCATGTAGTTCAAGAATGAGATATGGGAGTTTTAAATTTATATAAATTAGATAGGCCGAATGTAAAATCTTTTTCTAACTAAATATGAAGAGATATTCTGGTAATTCTAAATTATCTTTTTCAATTAAATATGATGAGATATTCAGGTAATTCTAAATTATTTTAAAAAAATTTAGAGAACTCATTCTTAAAATAAAATCATGGAATAATTAAGATTTTGCAGCAGAATTCTAAATTTTAATAATTTCTATATTAATATGTAATTAAAAATTAAAATTTTATTACCTTTATGATTTCTAAATAAGAAAAAGAATTGTATTAATTTTATAATCTTTTTCTAGATTCTAGAATATTACTTTTAGAATCCAATAAGAAAAGAATTGTGTTATCTTTGGAATTCTTAAACTTGATTTTTTTGAAATTAGAAGACTGTTATCATTAGAATTCTTAAACTTGGTATTTTTTGAATTATAATTATATTTAATTAGAAGACTGTTATCTTTAGAATTCTTAAACTTGATTTTTTTAAATTATAATTATATTTTTATCCGAAATTTAAGAAAAATCAGAAGACTAAATCAAACAATTCTAGAGACACCCGCATCCTCCTTCTTACAAATCTTAAATATAAATTGTATTTTATCTATGATTTTGTTAGTTTGAATAAATATAATCCTATTTCTATTAGGATTACTAAATAAGAAAAGAATTGTCTCATCTTTAGAATTCAATAAGAAATACCAAATAAGAAAAGAACTGTATCATCTTTAGAATTTGATAAGAAAAGAGTTGTATTACTTTTAGAATTCTTGGACCTGATTTTTTGAATTATAATTATATTTTCTCTCCGAAATTCAAGAAAATTTAGAAGACGCAGGCAATGATATAACTGAACAACATATCAACAAATAATGGATAGCTTTTTTATATACCGCAGATCTTGATGGGGGCTTCAAGCTCCAACAAATTAGGCTGTTGGAGGAAAATTTCTCGAGCTGCGGCGCAGAGTTGTCGGATATCATTCTCAGAAAGCTGAACCTGCCTGGCAGTCCTGGCCTGCCGGAACTCCAAGAGCCTATTGATAATATCATCAAGAACAGCAGGGTCAATCCCCTGCTCATTTTGGGCCATAGATCTTCTTCACCCAATTAGCAGCTTAGGGTTTCAAGAAACACAAAGAAACCCTAAAAGATACAAACTTTTTCAATCTTCAGCTACAAAAATGAGTTGGGTATTGACGAAAATCCAATCTTTATCAAAAAGAATGGATAAATAGATAAATTGGCATATGGGTATTGAAATAGATGAAGAAAGAAATGATAAAAATAATGATAAAATAAAAGGGTAGAGAGAGAAAGGGGACTGCAACTCCGATGAGGCGGAGGTGCCTATATATATATTGTAGTATGTATTCTATGATCTACATTCGTCAGAGTCGATAAATCCGCTTCCCTCTCTCAAACATGCTCTGTCTCGTGTAGCTTTCATTGACCCTTTATAATTCAAACTAGTGAAAAAAGCCGCGCTTCGCGGCGGCTTGATAAATTTTGATATGAATCAGTATTATAATAGCATAAAAATTATTTTGAATCATCTTCCCATTAAACATATCACAAATAAAAAATATTATAATTGGTATAAAAATTTGTTTAAATGGTCATCCTGTCAAACACAATACTAATAATAAAATTAGTTCGAACCACCCTCCCGTCAAAGACAATATTAATCCATATTTATTATTTTTATGATAAAATTAAATACTATAATTTAGATCAAAATTAGTTTGAGCCGCTCTCTTATCAAACACAATACCAATAACAAAACATTATAATATAGATATTATTTTGAGTCGCCTTACTGTCAAACACATACTAATAAAAATTATTCTAATTATGATAAAATTAAAGATTATAATTTGATAAAAAGTATTTTAAACTGTGGTCTCGTTTTAACAAAAATATATATTATAACATAGATAAAAAACTATTTTAGCCACTTTCCCGTCAAACATTATACTAATAGAAAAATTATTATTATTTAGATAAAAATTAGTTTGGGCCGCCTCCCGTGCCCGTCAAACACAATACTGATCAACATTATCATAAAATCAATATATGATTCCTATTTTATATGTATTATTTTATATGTTAATTATTTTTATTTTTTGATTCCTATTTATTAGTTTAAAATTATTATTATTTTATGGTTCTAATATTTTTGGTATTAGTTTTTTAATGATTATTATCTTTACAATCACTTATTTTTTCTATTCGAAATTTAAGAAAATTATAAGATTAAATCGGAAATAAAAATTGTACGCATTACCTTACAAATCTTAAATATAAATTGTATTTTATCTATGATTATTAGTTTAAATAAATATAATCATATTCCTTTTGTCATTCCTAAATAAGAAAAAAATTGTATTACCTTTAGAATCCAGAAAAAAAAAAAAATTGTATTAAGTTTTGGAATCCTTCAACCTGATTTTTTTAATTATAATTATAATTGGATAAAAAATTATTTTGAATTGTGGTACCGTTTTAACAAAAAAAATATTATAACATAGATAAAAAAATATATTAGGCACTTTTCCGTCAAAAATAATACTAATATAAAATTTATTATTATTCAGATAAAAATTGGTTTGGGCCGCCTCCCGTGCCCGTCAAACACAATACTAATAAAGAATCATTTACATTATTATAAAATCAATATATGTTTCCTATTTTATATATCCTATTTTTTTGTTAATTATTTTTATTTTATAATTCCTATTTACTACTTAAATATAATAGATTGGAGATCTAAAATATTGTTGAGTAAATTTGACGTATTTATGATTTATGAGTTATTAAAAATGTAATAATAAAAATAAAAGTGATTTATGCCTGCTTGTTGATTTATGGGTAATTTTATTAATAAAAAATGAAAAAAATTTATGTCAAGAGAAAAAGTATTTCGAATTAATTCTGATTTTGAATCAGACTTATTTATAAATTTAAATCAGTTTTCATTATTACATAAATAACATTTTTCAATTTAAAATTTTAAAACAGTGGCGGAACCAGAGGGGGGCTAAGGGATGCTAGAGCCCCCTGACCTCGAAAAAACAGTTAATTTTTTTTTAAGCCCCCTCCTAAATTATCGATGTCAATATTAATTTTTTTTAGCCCCCTTAAATTATCGATGTCAATATAATTTTTTAACCCCTACTGAATTATTTTGTAAAATTGTCATAAAGAGGAACTTGTTTTGTAAAAAAATATTAAAACATGTGTAACTTTAAAATGCCTTAAAAACTGGACAAACACCGCGCTTCGCGGCGGCGTCATATTTTTTTTTAAAATTCTGATATGAACTAATGTTATAATAGCATAAAAATTTTTTTGAGTCATCTCCCCGTTAAACATATCACTAATTAAAAATATTATAATTATTATAAATATTTTCTTAAGTGGCCTCATTTAATATTCTATCAAACTATCAAGAATCTTTAGATGTATGATATATTAAGGTGTATTATCGTAAAACTTTGTTTGCTTCATAAAAGCCGTTTGATATAAGGTGTCATTAATTCGCGGCGGTGTGTAATATCTATTCATAAATTATGAAATAGAATAATATATGAAACTTGTAATATTAAAGATTATAATTGGATAAAAATTATTTTGAACCGTGGTCCTGTTTTAACAAAAAAATATATTATAACATAGATAAAAAAATTATTTTAGCCAATTCCCCGTTAAACTTAATACTAATAGAAAAATTATTATTATTTAGATAAAAATTAGTTTGGGCCGCCTCCCGTGCCTGTCAAATACAATACTAATAGAAAAATTATTATTATTTAGATAAAAATTAGTTTGGGCCGCCTAAACATAATACTAATCAAGAATCATTTTGATTATCATAAAATCAATATATGAATCCTATTTTATATATCCTATTTATTTATTATTATTATTATTTAATGATTCCTATTTATTAGTTAAAAAATATTATTCTAATTTTTGTGCTATTAGTTTTTTTTAATGATTATTATCTTTATAATCCTTAATTTTCTACTCGAAATTTAAGAAAATTATAAGACTTAAATCGAAAATAAATATTGTACGTATTACTTTATAAATTTTAAATATAAATTATATTTTATCTATGATTGTTAGTTTAAATAAATAAAATCTTATTTTTTTTAGGATTCTTAAATAAGAAGATCCTTGAATTTGATTTTTTGAATTATAATTTTATTTTCTATTCAAAATTCAAGAAAATTATAAGACTGAATCGAACTATTATCGAGATTCGTAAGTTCATGCATACTATTGAATGAGGTTGCGTGCGAAGATGTCAAAGATGTTTTATGTTATTTTCTTGTTGATCATTATGAAAGACGTAGAGTTTAGTGCTACGAACCTGTTTAGACAATGTGAGATTTTGGAAGATGTTGATTTTTGTTTTTTTAAATATATAATTTGAAAAAATTAATAAAATAAGATTATAAATTTTACAACTTTTTTTTTGAAAGAAAATTTTTATAACTTTTGAAAATAAGAATTGTATTTTTTTTAATTATATTTTTCTATAATTGTTATTTTGAATAAATAGAATCCTACTCTTTTATGATTTCTAAATAAGTAAAAGAATTGTACTATCTTTGCAATCCTTTTATCTATAAAATATTTGAATCTGGTTTTTAGATTATAATTTTATTTTCTATCCGAAATTTAAGAAAATTATAAACTGAATCGTACAATTCTACAAACGCCAACTTTATGATTCGGACATATTTAGATTATTTTTCTATATATCTTATCGAAAATAAAATTTTATAATATAAAATTCAACTACATTTTCAATATATCGTATCGAAAATAAGAATTGTATATATTACTTAACAAATAGTAATTATAAATTGTATTTTATCTATTATTATTAGTTTAAATAAATATAATCTTATTTCTTTTAAGATTACTATAAAAAGAATGGTATCATCTTTAGAATTCAATAAGAAATACTATTGTATCATCTTTAGAATTCAATAAGAAATACTAAATAAGAAAAGAATTGTATCATATTTATTTAGAATTCAATGAGAAAATAATTGTATCACCTTTAGAATTCTTGAACCTGATTTTTTGAATTATAACTATATTTTTTCTAAGTATTATAATAACATAGAAATTATTTGAGTCATCTTTTCGTTAAACATATCACAAATGAAAAATATTATAATTGGTATAAATATTTGTTTAAGTGGTCATCCTGTCAAACACAATACTAATAATAAAATTAGTTTGAACCTCCTTCCCGTCAAAGACAATATTAATCCATAATTATTATTTTTATGATAAAATTAAATACTATAATTTAGATCAAAATTAGTTTGAGCCGCTCTCTTATCAAACACAATACCAATAACAAAACATTATAATTTAGATATTAGTTTGAGTCGCCTTACTGCCAAACACATACTAATAAAAATTATTCTAATTATGATAAAATTAAAGATTATAATTGGACAAAAAGTATTTTGAACTGTGGTCCCGTTTTAACAAAAATATATACTATAACATAGATAAAAAATTATTTTAGCCACTTTCCTGTCAAACATAATACTAATAGAAAATTTATTATTATTTAGATAAAAATTAGTTAAGGCCGCCTCCCGTGCCCGTCAAACACAATACTAATCAACATTATCATAAAATCAATATATGATTCCTATTTTATATGTATTATTTTATATGTTAATTATTTTTATTTTTTGACTCCTATTTATTAGTTTAAAATTATTATTCTTTTATGGTTCTAATATTTTTGGTATTAGTTTTTTAATGATTATTATCTTTACAATCTTTTATTTTCTATTCGAAATTTAAGAACATTATAAGACTAAATCGGAAATAAAAATTGCACGTATTACCTTACAAATCTTAAATATAAATTGTATTTTATCTATGATTATTAGTTTAAATAAATATAATCATATTCCTTTTGGCATTCCTAGATAATAAAAAAATTGTATTACCTCTAGAATCCGAAAAAAAAAAGAATTATATTAACTTTTGAAATCCTTCAAGTTGATTTCTTTTAAACATAATCTTATTTCTTTTAGGATTACTAAATAAGAAAAGAATTATGTCATCTTTAGAATTCAATAAGAAATATTAAATAAAAAAGAAAAGAATTGTATCATCTTTAGAATTCAATAAGAAAAGAATTGTATCATCTTTAGAATTCTTGAATCTGATTTTTTAAATTACAACTATATTTTCTATCCGAAATTTAAGAAAATTCAGAAGACTGAATCGAGCAATTATAGGACGCTCGCATCCTCCTTTATATATCGCGCTTCGCGGCGGCGTGATAAATTTTGATATGAATTAGAATTATAATAGGATAAAAATTATTTTGAGTCATCTTCCCATTAAACATATCACAAATAAAAAATATTATAATTGATATAAAAATTTGTTTAAGTGATCATCCTGTCAAACACAATACTAATAATAAAATTAGTTCGAACCTCACTCCCGTCAAAGACAATATTAATCCATAATTATTATTTTTATGATAAATTAAATATTATAATTTAGATCAAAATTAGTTTGAGTCGCTCTCTTGTCAAACACAATACTTATAACAAAACATTACTCCCTCCATCTCATTTTAAGCGTCCTGTTTTGACTTATAACGGTCAAATTGACCAAATTTGACCAAGCATAAAAAACAAATTCATTATTATTTTGAAAAACTAAAAATTACATTTTATAGTATATTGTATGTATTTTATAATGACATAATTTTTTTTTACTTTTAAAAATTATATTATATGTGTAAATCTCAGTTAAAATTTGGTCAATTTAACCATTCAAAAGTTAAACAGGACACTTAAAATGGGATGGAGGAAGTATAATTTAGATATTAGTTTGAGTCGTTTTAGTGTCAAACACAATACTAATAAAAATTATTCTAATTATGACAAAATTAGAGATTATTTTAAATTGTGTAACAAAAAAATATATTATAACATAGATAAAAAATTATTTTAGCGACTTTACCGTCAAACATAATACTAATAGAAAATTTATTATTATTTGGATAAAAATTAGTTTGGGCCGCCTCCCGTGCCCGTCAAACGATATACTAATCAAGAACCATTTACATTATCATAAAATCAATATATGATACCTATTTTTTATATATTATTTTATTTGTTAATTATTTTTATTTTTTGATTCCAATTTATTAGTTAAAAATTATTATTCTTTTATAAAAATTATTTTAGCGACTTTCCCGTCAAACATAATACTAATAAAAAAATTATTATTATTTAGATAAAAATTAGTTTGGGCCGCCTCCCGTGCCCGTCAAACACAATACTAATCAAGACCCATTTACATTATCATAAAATTAATATATGATTCCTATTTTTTATATATTATTTTATTTGTTAATTTTTTTTATTTTTTGATGCCTATTTATTAGTTAAAAGTTATTATTCTTTTATGGTTCTAATTTTTGTTGCTATCAGTTTTTTTAATGATTATTATCTTTACAATCCTTTATTTTCTATTCGAAATTTAAGAAAATTATAAGAGTAAATCGATAATATAAATTGTACGTATTACCTTACAAATCTTAAATATAAATTGTATTTTATCTATGATTTTGTTAGTTTGAATAAATATAATCCTATTTCTATTAGGATTACTAAATAAGAAAAGAATTGTCTTATCTTTAGAATTCAATAAGAAATACTAAATAAGAAAAGAATTGTATCATCTTTAGAATTTGATAAGAAAAGAGTTGTATTACTTTTAGAATTCTTAAACCTGAATTTTTGAATTATAACTATATTTTCTATCCGAAATTTAAGAAAAATCAGAAGACTGAATCGAACGATTCTAGGGACGCCCGCATCCTCCTTTATATATATATATATTGATATATTGATTGATTGATGATTGATTAAGTTGTACGCCATATTGATTTTTGGACTTCTGAATTATTTTATCATTGATCGACAATATACAAATATATGTCACTAAATCCTACTTTTATATTTAACCTGATCAACTCCACCAACTCTATCCAGCCGGATCATCCAATACGATTTTAATGAGATTTATAATGACTTTGCAAGCGTGGCACGGACAGTATGTAAAAAAAAATTACTCCCTCCGTCCTATTTTAATTATTTTTGATTTTTTACACATATTTTAATTATTTTTTTAACATCTTAAAATACGTGTAAAAAAATCATATCTAAATATAATTTTTTTTATAAAATTTATATCAAATAAAAGTTTAGAATCTAAACTTTTATTTGATATAAGAATTGAATTTTTTTATTAAGCGTAGACATTGTCTTTTTACACCTCTAAATACGTGTTAAAAAGTTAAATATAGTTAAAATGGGACAGAAAGAGTATGTGGGATTAATATAAAGTTAAAAAATAAATAAATAAATAATATAATTTCTAAAGAAACAAATTCACTCCCCCGAACTTCATGCATTAAATTGTTTCAAGTTGATATTACTATTTATATTTTTAAATATATTTGATTAATATGACCTATAATTTTATTAATTTATTCAAGATACATAAACACGTAATATCATGTACTTGTCTTCGTTAGTTTCAAATTATATGATAAAATTTCATTAATACATATATCTAATATATTTTTTTCTTCTCATGTTTTGTAATTTTCAACTTGTATATGATATTTGTCTTTATCAGCGTCAAATTTATATGATAAAATATCATTAGTATATATATTTGTTACATCTTTTTCTTCTCATATTTTGTAATTTTCATTTCTCACAAGATACCATTTACATACAAATCTTGATTCGGGTCTTTGTTTTTTATATAAACTAGTTGAGAATTCGCGCGTTGCGGCGGCCTATAAAAATTATATTAATGATCCAATATTAATATTTATAGAATAAAATAATTTTATGACTGTCTATAAAAAGTATATTAATGTTTCAAGTTAATATTTGTACGATAAAATAAATTTATATTATAAAAATCTTGATGTAATACAAATACTAATATATAAAATTGTAAAATTGGACTATAATTCATGGTGAAAAAATGACAATAAATTTATACACGTAAATAACAATTTAAAGCGTGACGAATCTTAAAATTTTATTTTTTTTGGAAAAGTAATCATGTTCTTACATTGTCACCTTCCTCCAATTTTATTAGATTGATTGTGCACGAAAACATTTAACTTAAATATAACCACCCTCTTAGAAGTTGCTTGAACGGAGCAAACAGATAATGCATGAATAATTTTTTCATGTATACAAAGTAAATAATATAAAAATTAACAACAACAAACATGTCCAATGAACAAAACAAATATTATAAAAGAATAACCAACAAACATACATCATTAATAGTTAATTTATTGACATCAACCATCGCTGCCAAGACTATATTCTTTTCCCGTGTTTGGATTTGTCGACTCCAATATAACGGTCTATAACTACATTTGCTTGCAACAACCTTTTCTGTAACAGCCTTCACTTATCGTTGCAGAAGAACGACACCTCCGAGTTAGAAATCGAGCAAGAGAAAGATATTTCTAATTTTTGATATTTTTCATCCAAAAATTTCAGAATATTAAAAAATAAAACGGAGCGATGTGAGAGGAACCACCTACACGCCCCTCGCTTCTCCTTTAAAAATTGAAATACTACGATCTATATATACGGGTATTTATAGGTGGAGAAAGACTTGTTTGCTACTCTTTCCCATAATTAAATAATCTGAACAAAATCAGATTAAAATTTTCAAGCTAGAGACTTATTTGCTACTCTTTCCCATAATTAAATAATCTGAACAAAAGCAGATTAAAATTTTCAAGCTACTATATTCCATAAATAATCTGTCTTTCCCATAATTGAATAATCTGAAACAAAATCAGATTAAAACTTTCAAGATACTATATTCCATAAATAATCTGAAACAAAATCAGATTAAAACTTTCAAGATACTATATTCCATAGATAATCTGAAACAAAATTGAAACAAAATCAGATTCTGAAACTTGCTTCTAATATACCTGAAACTAAAAAAGGTAATTCTAATTTTTAATATTTTTCATCCAAAAATTCCAGAAAATTAGAAAAATAAAACGGAGCGATGTGAGAGGCGCCACCTACACGCCCCTCGCTTCTCCTTTATATAAGTATATTGATTAAGCATACTAGATAAAATTAGTTGATCTTTATTATTTTTATAAAACAAATATATATAAAAATAAGAGTAGTCGATTTTTATATCATAAAATTGACAAAATTTGAAATATAAAAGATCAGAAAAAACATCTAAAGAAAGAAAGTATAAAGTAATTCTTACCAAAATCGAGGTAACTTGCCGAATTGCCGTCAAATTTCTTAGATACAACGGCCCCGTTGTATAACATTACATAAATTCACTGGTTACGGACACGTTTTTTGTTCAAACATTCTTCCCAGGATGCTCTTGTCTAAAATTATCTGTGCCCTTCTCTTATGTTCCCAAATATTTACAATCAGCTCCGCAAATAATGTCGACGGTCACCGGAATGTTACCCTCCGAACGACGGCGGAGAGATATCTCCAAATAACAAAAGGGTCATCGTTTAAGATAGCGATATTTGCCGACTTGCATTTCGGAGAGGACGCGTGGACACTTTGGGGTCCACAGCAAGATATCAAGTCAGTAAAGGTTATGTCTACAATCCTGGATAATGAACACCCAGGTTCCCTTTCTTTATTCCTTTTAGCATGCTTATCTCCTCACTCCCTGGTCATTATACAATTGTATGATACAGTACATCTTATGTAAATATTAAACTAGCATGTTTCAGGTAGATGATGTTAAAGTTCTAAAATACTAACCACTGAACCAGTCATGTTATAATAGTAAGGAAGTTGGGGTAACATACTGATTTACGATTCACGATTCACGAATACTCCCTCCGTGGCTCCTGTAAGCAGTATAAGACAAGAAATTACCTGAAATCAATAATCAACAATAAAAATACCGAACTAATATTCGAGGCACGTGAAAAACCACGCTGTCCTTTAATGAGAAAAACAAGATGTATGTGCTCATGAAAATGTAGAGAATGTTTCATTTCATTTTCTAAAAGCTTGCACAGAAAGACAACTACAGAGTTGTTATATACACACTGTTTGTAACTAACTTTCTGTTATGACATTACAATGACCAAACAACCCTCAGTATATTCCCAAAATATCATTCTGTCCTTCAACACGCCCCTTCAAGCTGAGCTGGGGATGAGACAGCTCCAAGCTTGGACAAGAGATAGGATTGTTGGTGAGAAGACAACTGCTTTGTTAGAATATCTGCAACCTGCTCATGAGTAGATACATGCTGAGTATGCATTGCACCAGATTTGAGTTTATCGCGGATGAAGTGACAGTCGATTTCAACGTGTTTTGTTCGTTCATGAAGAACAGGATTTGCAGCAAGAGAAATTGCAGCCTGATTGTCACAGTATAAAGCAGTGGATGGTAAGTTTTTGATACCCATGTCCTTCAACAAAGCATGTAACCAAGTCACCTCACACGCAGTCATGGCCATGGCGCGATATTCTGCCTCAGCAGTGGAACGAGCAACTACAGCCTGTTTTTTGCTCTTCCATGAGATAGGTGAAGAACCCAGTAAGATACAAAAACCAGTAGTTGAACGCCTGGTAGTGGGGCAGCTAGCCCAATCACTATCACAGAAGGCCTTCAGTTGAACTGCAGAAGAAGAAGCTAACAGAATTCCTTGCTGAGATGTGCCCCGTAAATAACGAAGAAGTTTCTTGGCAGCCTGCATATGAGTTGTCATAGGCTGATGCATAAATTGACTAAGCACATGCACAGCAAATGTGATGTCAGGACGAGTAACAGTCAAGTATATTAGCTTTCCCATCAAGCGTTGATATTCATTCGGATTTGGTAATGGATCACCTGAGTGTGGAGTAAGCTTTAAGTGACAATCTAAAGGCACTTTGACAGAAGAAGCAGTGTCCATATGAAACTCTTTTAACAAATCAAGGACATATTTGTGCTGAGAGACAAAAAACCCAACTGGACTTCGAGCAATTTCCAGACCAAGAAAGTAATTCACAGCCCCCAAATCCTTCATGTGGAATGCCTGTGATAACATTGTTTTCAGCTCATCAATTGCACTTTCACTGTCACCAGCAATCAATAGATCATCTACATAGATAAGTATCAGGGTAGTAGAGGTGTCCGTGATCTTGGTAAATAAGCTAGCATCACTCTGAGATTGTGCAAACCCAAGAGAAACAAGTGTATCAGACAATTTTTTGAACCATTGGCGAGGTGCCTGTCGTAAACCATAAAGACTCTTTAACAGTTTACAGACCCATTTGACCCTTGATTGAGCATTTGAATCACTTGTCTGACCAGTTGTAATCCTGCTTCCCAATGAAGAGTACCCCAGAGGCAATGTCATGTAGACATCCTCATCAAGATCACCATATAAAAACGCATTTGTTACGTCCATCTGAACGGTTTTCCAATCATATACAGCAGCAATCGCCAATAGTGCCTGAACAGTTGACATCTTTGCCACTGGGGCAAACGTTTCCTCATAATCCACTCCGTACTGCTGCTTACATCCAAGAACTACAAGTCTGCTTTTGTAACGTTCTATACTGCCATCCGGTTTGAATTTGGTCTTAAACAACCATCTACTTCCTATGGCCTTTTTATCAGGAGGTAGCTCGACAATTTCCCAGGTGCCATTCCTTTCTAATGCATCTAGTTCGAGATTCATAGCAGCAACCCAGTGATCATGAAGAACAGCTTGAGAGAAACATTTTGGATCCTTAGCTTTAGACACTGTAGCTTGAAAACAACTGAAATCAGAAGTGATCTCATACAATGCTGACTGTGCTATATTAGTAGCATTGTTTGTAATAGTGGAAGCATATTCTTGTAGCCAAGATGGTGGTTTTGTAGTCCGCTGTGAACGTCGAACAGGAGGAGGAGAAGGAGTATGCACCTGAGCTTGAGACTCCGTGGTAGTTGATGGTGCAGTCACAAATTCATCAGCCTCTACAAAAACAGGAGGAGGATTAGGCATTGGCACTGGTAATGGCTTCATGTATGGTTGAGGTACATTTGAGTTCAAGGGAAACAGATGCTCATGAAATTCTGCATCTCTGGACACAAAAGTAGTATTGGAAATGAGATTCAAAAATTTAAATCCCTTTGTTAGGCCAGTATATCCCAAAAACACACAAGGCACTGCTTTAGGAGCAAATTTGTCAGCTGTAGGATTTGGATTAGCCACCATAGCTAAGCAACCAAACACCCTGAGTTCTGTATAATCCACATCTTCCTTAAACAACTGTTCATATGGAACTCTGTGGTTCAAGGCAGCAGTTGGTAATCGATTCATGATGTACACTGCTGACATAACACAATCTCCCCAATACATCAAAGGCAAACCAGACTGAAACCGCAGAGCTCGTGATAACTCCAGAATTTGTCGATGTTTACGTTCAACTCTAGCATTTTGTTGTGGTCTATAAGGGCACGAGGTCTGATGAATGATGCCATGATGTTTGTAGTATGCAGTAGCTGATGTATCAGAGAACTCAGGTGCATTATCTGAGCGAAGCACCTTAACAGATTTTTTAAAATGATTCTTAACATATTGCTGAAATGTTATGAATCGTTCCAAGAAATCAGACTTATGATTCATAAGATACACCCAGGTCATACGAGTATGATCATCAACTAAGGTGAGGAAGTAACGAAAATTACCTCTTGTACTCACCTTGTAAGGCCCCCATGTATCAAGGTGAACAAGTTCAAATGGCTCAGATGCGTGGCTTGTACTTAGCTGATAAGGCAACTTAGTAAATTTGGCAAGTGGACAAGTAAGACAGACCTCAGAATCTGAGTGTACAGTGAGATGCCTAAACTTAGGCATATGGTGCATTGTGGTTTTAGAAACATGTCCCAACCTCTGATGCCACAATGAGTAATCCGAGTGAGCAACTTTTGAACTGGAAGAGGCTGCAGCAGTGTGAATCTTCTGAGATGAATCCAGAAAACAATAGAGACCATGATCAATCAGTCCAGTAGCCAAGACCTCATTTGTAGTTGTGGATATGATATGACATTCAGTTGGAGTAAAAGTGGCTGAACACTTGTTATCCTGTGCTAATTTCCTTATTGACAGCAAATTGTGTTTAAAACTAGGAACATATAGCACATCTTTCAGAATCAGACCATTCTGCAGAGTCAAGGTTCCAACATGTGTGATCTTTGCAACTCCATTATTTGGTAAGTTAATTACATTGTTGGAAGGAGCTTTCTTAACATCAACAAGTTTGTCCAAGTAAGCAGTCATATGATCTGTAGCACCTGTATCAACTATCCACATATCATTACCACTGGTTGCAAAAGATAAACAACAAGTCACCATCCCAGAAAATGCCTCATCAAGTTCATCATCAGTTTCTGTATGTGGAATCAGTTTTAACAGTTGTTGCAACTGCTGAGAAGTCAGAGCAGCAGCATTTTCCACAGAATCAGCTGAACTCAGCTGTGCATTATTACTCATTCGTTTATTACCAGATTGCTGTGATTTCCCCCCTGACTTCAGCTTGTGTTTATCATGCCATTTGGGATAGCCTATTTCCATCCAACATCTATCAGATGTATGACCTTTTTTGTGACAAACTGTGCACTCAAACACTCTTCCTTGAGATGAATGACCTTGACTGTTGCCTTGACTAAACATAGCTGCACTCTCAAATTCCAAAGGTGTATGTTCAGTATGTAAAATTTCTCTTTGAGATTCCTCTTGTTGAAGTGCAGCACAAGCAATATCAACAGTTGGAAGAGGTATCATCATCAACAATTGACTACGATGAGATGCATAAACCTCATTCAAACCATTAAGAAACTGGAACAATTTTGCTTCATCACGAAGAGTATTGATTTTACTCAATAATGCCAAAATTTCCGGTGTAACAGCAGAAACAGCAGGCAACACATTCAAACACTCGATTTCATCCCACAGACAAGTCAATTTCGTATAATATTCAGCAATTGTCAACTGATTTTGTTTCAACTCAAATAGATCCTTATTCAATTTATATTTTCTCGATCCATTAGTAAGCATAAATCGTTTCTCTAGGATACGCCATATTTCAGCAGCAGAAGACACATAGAGAATCGAACTACGAATAGAATCAGAGACATTGTTATGAAGCCAGGAAATTACCAGATTATTGCACGTTTCCCACTGTGCAGCATCAACAAGATCAGTCGTGCTTCTCAACACGCTTCCATCAACAAAACCTAATTTTCGTTTTGCAGCCAGTTGTATCTCGATAGAACGCTTCCATGAACGAAAATCACTCGCACCTTGAAGCTTCGAGACAATTATAGATGTAGGACCATCTGAGGGATGCAGAAACAATGGATTTTGCATATCTTGAAACGTGAATCTACCGCCAGCAGCCATAAAACTCAACTTTTGAAGAAATCAGTAAGAAGAGTGAGCACTCAGCGATCACAAATCAATAACGAAACTGAAATTCTACACTCAATCTACACACACCATGCTCTGATACCATAATGAGAAAAACAAGATGTATGTGCTCATGAAAATGTAGAGAATGTTTCATTTCATTTTCTAAAAGCTTGCACAGAAAGACAACTACAGAGTTGTTATATACACACTGTTTGTAACTAACTTTCTGTTATGACATTACAATGACCAAACAACCCTCAGTATATTCCCAAAATATCATTCTGTCCTTCAACATCCTTAAAACAGATTAGTCCCTTCCACGTGGTGCTTGAAAGTGTTGTGACTTCCGTCTCCCAGGATACAACGAATAGAGGTGATCTAAAACACTAGAGATCCGTCTCCTACGAACCGAACAAGTATTGCTTCTATCTCACAGAAACTGAATTCTAAAAAGCTCTAAGAGGAATGCAAGAAAGTGATGTATTTGTATACTCAACCAATGTGCAAAGGCCTCCTTATATAGGAGTAAGAATTTGTAACTTACAACCCAATTAATTTTGTAACCCCCACAATGCAATAAATTTAAATTTGTAACCCCACATAACACTAAAACCATGGTTATTATTAGGAGTTACAAATCAATTTCATTGGTTACAAAATTATATCATAAGTCACAAAAATATCAAATAAATACATGCAAATCAAATATTCAAATAATCAAAATCAAATATTCAAATAATCAAATTTATTCAAATATCTAACAGCTCCGTCCCCCTGAGTTATATACATCGGGGACGGGGACGCGGCACGGATTTTAATGCTCCCGTAAAGTATAGTTCTGTAACTTATTTTGAAGATTTTTTTTTTCTGAATAAAAGTTTGAATGTTATATTTTTATTTAGAAGAAGAAAATTTTAAAAATAAGTTATAGAACTATATTTTATAAGAGCATTGAAGTGCGTGTCGAACAGTGAAAAAGAAACGTATAGAATTAAATGGGACAAGGGAATATCTGTTAATGGGTACTTTTTCTATGCTACCGCGCCCGACTCATGTTTATATGTTTTTTCGCTGCTTAGCACATACTTTAATAATTGTATAAATTATAATTTTATAATTTGTTTTCTAAACAATTAAATATTAAATTTTATTCATCTTTTCAAAAAAAAAAAAAAATTTATTCAACAAAAAAATATTTAAAATAAATTATAAGACCATACTTTACAAAAACATTACTACGTGCCCGCACCCAATATATGCAATTCGGGGACTGAAGGAGTATGTACCACTCACCCTGTCCCTCTATCCCTCTGGATTCATCGTCTCGGTGTTAGAACTGTGAATCTAGCTCAAGAACTCCATTAAAACTCAGAGAAAAGTGTATATAGAGAGAACTGTATTAAAGTGTATTTACAAGAACAGAACTAACTATACAAAGTAACCACTACTACTGTTTATATACCCCAGAAGGGTCCTGGTCCCCAGCAAGTGACTGCTGGGGGACCATTATCCAACATTCAACTTTTCCACCGTTCGATATGACGACGGACGGTCGCGATTAGAAGTTAGATTCGTGCCGTCTAGCGGTTTTTAAGCGCTAGACTCTCCATGTCTAGCGGTTAAAAACAGCTAGACGGAAAAATATTTTTTAAGTGTCTAGCGCTTAAAAAGCGCTCGAAGCACAGGACTCATTCTCTGATCGCTCATATATTGCAAGGTAGGTCATTTATTGTGCTCATTTATGGTGCAAGAAAAAGTTGAGAGAGAGAGAGATATTGAGAGAGCCATTTTGAAGTGGGAGTTAAAGATCAAACAAGAAGACAACACTAGTGTGGTAACATTTTACTCTCTATTTGCTTTTTGTAGTGTTATTATTATGGCGGATTCGTTATTTGAAGATTTTGTTCCAAGAAAAAGAGTTAAAATAGTCGATAATAATGATTTTATACATGTTGATGATGTTGTTGAACCTAATAGGGTTGTTGATAGGGTGTTCATTGATATTAAAGATGGTAATGATGTTGTTGATGAAAATGTTAGGGTTGATGTAAATGGGGTTGATAATACAAATGTTGTAAGTGTTGATGATGAGATTGATTTGAATGTAGATATAGATGATAACGTAGATGATTATATATTTGATAATGACAACGAAGAAGTTGGAACAAATGAAAATAATGATGTTCCATATTTAAATAAAAAATTTGATACTTTAGATGCGGCGGATAGATTTATTAGAGCGTATGCCCTTAGGAGTGGGTTTGCTATTAAAATACAACAAACACAGAAACGGGCAAAAGTGGATGAAATATATGCTCGGATGTTTGTTTGTAGACTTGCAGGTGAAAATAAAGACGAAGGTGTTAAGGACGATGAGTTATGTGTGGGGAATAATATGGGTACACAACGTCGAGATAAACTTCCTAGAAGTGGTTGTAAGGTGAGGATGTATGTCATTAAGGGAAAGAAAAAGGATTATTGGGAGTTGACTACACTAGAATTACAACACAATCATGATGTTGTATCGCCTAGTAAAATGTGTTTGATTCAGCGGGAAAGACATGTCTCAGCCGCAGCTAGAAATCTGATAAAAACCTTAAATGTGTCGGGTATTCGTCCTAGCCAAACCATGAGTCTTTTTAGTAATATGCAAGGTGGAGTGAATAATGTTGGGTTTGGTAGTCAAAATGTGAGGAATGTAGTGCGGGATGAGCGGAAGAAAAAAATACAAGTTAGTGATGCTCAAGCGGGTTTGGATCTATTAGGACGTTTGAAAGAAGAAAGCGGTGGGAAATTTTTTGTCAAAACTCAAGTGGATGAAGAGAACCGCTTGAAAAATCTCGTATGGGTGGATCCAAAATGTTTGATGTCTTACAGTAATTTTGGGGAAGTTGTTGCATTTGATACCACATACCGTACAAACAGGTATGCCATGCCATTTGTGCCGTTTACTGGGGTCAACCATCATTATCAATCCGTTTTATTTGGATTTGCACTTATGCGGGATGAGGTAAGAACAAGTTTCGAATGGGTGCTTAGAACGTGGCTTGAAGCGGTTGGCGACAAACACCCAAACGCTATAATCACCGACCAAGATCAAGCAATGGCTGGGGCAATTGCTTCAATACTACCCCAGACACGACACTTGTTGTGTTCATGGCATATTAGCCAGAAATTCCCAGAAAAATTAAACACCCTTTATATAAAGCATCCGGGAACATTCAAAGCGGACTTCAACAATTGCATATACAATTCGTTGTCCGAAAATGTTTTCGAGGAGCGGTGGGAGGAGTTGGTTGTGAAGTATGATTTGAAAGATCATACATGGTTACAAGGATTGTACGTGTTGAAAGAGAAATGGATATCGGCTTATACTAAGAGTACATTCTCCGCGGGTCAGAACACGACATCAAGGAGTGAGGGAATGAATGCATTTTTTGATAGCTACGTGAGTTCTAGTACGGGATTAAAGGAATTTGTCGAGAATGCACAAAAAGCTATCGAAAGACAATTCATGCGGGAGAAGGAGGAGGACAATAATACAAAGAATAAAACCCGTTACATGAGGATGAAGACGGCTTTGGAACATGATGGGGCTTCGTTGTATACGAAAGAGATGTTCCGCCAATTCCAAGTTCAAGTGGTAGAAGCTTCCAAGTACTTTGTTGAGAAGGATAAAGATAACCTCCCGTTAGGGGACGAGGTAACACATTATAAGTGTTACAGACCCTTGACGGAAGCAAGCAAGAAAACAATGTATGACGTGAAGTTCAACAAAGTAGCCCTGACGGGAAGTTGTGTGTGTCGAATGTATGAACATTTGGGAATCCCATGTCGTCACATCATGGCCATTTTGAACAAGAAAAATGTCGGCAAAATACCACATGCATTTATTAGGCGTCGTTGGACAAGAGATGCAAATAGGGTTGATGGTATGCTACCATATGCCGTGAATTGCGATGATCCATCATCTACCGACTTGACACCAACTCAAAGATTCAACCATATGACCTTACTAACGATGAGTTTTTGTCATAGTAGCATGGTTTCCAAGGAAAGGTACGAGTATGCACTCGAGGTCATGAATCGAGAGATTGAGAATCTTGAGAAAATGGGAGTTGACGGGGTCCCTGTTACTAGCACTGAGAATCCCATGACTGAAAGTGAAGAAAAAAATGTTGATGAGTTGAATGCGCCCGTACTTGACCCTATAGTTTCTCAAACAAAGGGGAGGAAAAAACCCCAAAGATTTAAAAGTCCAGTTGAAGGGCTTAGTAAGAAAAAGAGAAAATGCAAGAAATGTCATGAAGAAGGCCATGATATAAGGACTTGCAAAAAATTACAAGAAGAAATTAAGAGTTCTCAAATGTAATTGTTGATATTTTATATGATTTTTCGTGATTTATATGATTTTATGTGATTTTATATGATTTTTTTGTGATTTATATGATTTTATATCATTTCATGTGATTTTATATGATATTATGTGATTTTATGTAGGTGAAAAATGGAAGGTGGTAACAATTCTGATGCCGATTCGGTCTCTCATGTTAGTGACACACTTTCTCATGTCAGTGATTCACTTTCATCCTCGGAGGGACCTTTGAGTGAAAGTTGGTTTCGATCTTGGTCGACACCCTCAGACAATGAGATGCACAACATTATTGCCCGTTTGCCATTGGATCCCCCATCCTACGCAAACGGCTTCTGGATAGATGCTCCCGGGGTTGAAGAGGAGGATTTTAACTTATATCCTCCGGAGGAAGAAATAGAAAGGGAGAGGAGATGGAGCGAAGCTTGTGACTGGATTGCTCGGGGAGAGATGGAGGCAAAAGCAAGGAGATGTCCTCCACCATAGTTTCTTCCCATCTTGCTTTTGGGACCGTCAAGTACGGACACGCGTTGCATGTTCCACCATTGGGATGGTGGAGAACCTATGAAATGCAACCGAATTTCCCAAATAAACAAGTTGAGGCCACGCGATCCCCGTTACAAAAGAGATCAAGTCCGCATCAATTTTGTGAAGGGGTTCGTAAGTAATTTGAAAACGGAGGATATCGTTCCAGTTCAGTACCAAATGTGTTTTCTTGCCAAGTTTAGATTGTATGATGGCTCTGAGTCAATTGAAGTGAATATTGTTGACGACACCAAGGATCATCCAATGATCACGACCGGTGAGGTGCGCGAAGGAAGTGTTTTGGTGTTGTACAAAGCAACTTGTTTCATAAGCATGGATGAAACCCCTCGTCATCACCTTTCAATTGGCTTCTCTAATCTCCTAGGAATTTTAATTGATTCCTAATGTTCTTCATGTTGTAAACTTTGTAAGGATGTATAATATTTCTTAAGTTGTATGAATTTCTATGAATTTCTATGTATTTCTATGAATTTCTATGAGTTTCTATGTACCTCTATAAATTTGTATGAGTTTCTATGAATTTCTATGATTCTCTATGATTTTAGGTCAATTTATATGAATTTCTCTAAATTTATATGAACCAAAAGTGAATTTATATGAATTTGTATGCTCTGTTCTACCATGACCTGAACTGGTTTGGCTATGTCACTTGGGAATGCAGATTTGGTAGCCAGAAAACAGGGGAACACTCTGTGCTTCAAGCGCTTTTTAAGCGCTGGACGCCAGAAAATTGATTTACACGTCTAGCTATAAAAAACCGCTAGACGGATAAATCAGTTTCTGGCGTCGAGCGCTTTTTAAGCGCTGGAAGCACAGAGACTGTTTAGCCCTGCCCTCCCCTGTTTTTTGGCTAGCCTGTAAACCACAAACACATGCCAACAAACAAAATAAACAAGGGGGCGGGGGGATCAGCAAAAGCCAAATAAACAAGGGGGCGGGGGGATCAGCAAAAGCCAAATAAACAAGGGGGCGGGGGGATCAGCAAAAGCCAAATAAACAAGGGGGCGGGGGGATCAACAAAAGCCAAATAAACAAGGGGGACGGGAACGGGACACGGTTGATTAACAACCGATATGAAGTAAGGATTGATTGTATAAATTCAAAACTAACTACACTGTCCAAATGAAATTGCATACAAAACACCAATAACTATTCCCTAGAAGCATTATCTAGCCGCTGCTTCATTAGGAAACCCGGGATCCGTCTTGCCTTGCCCTTCTGAATTGCATGCATGAAATTTCAACTTCGGCATTCTGTACTTTTTCATGTCAACAGGGGGCCTAGGGATGCACGGCCTCAATCCAAACTGCCTCAAAACCCTGTCAGAATGCTGATACTCACATATATCGAAGCAAATCATAGGAAGTCTCGACTGCCCAGCGAACTGTGCCTCAATGATATTCCAATCCAAATGCAGCCCAACTGCGGGCACCTCACCCTCAACTCTATCTCCCTCCTCTGGCTCACACTCCACGGCCGCCTCAAAATGTGCATATGGAGTCCACTTAACTATATCAGATCCAACTCCATCGAACTCACCCCTATAATGTGGCAAGTTATGGTGTGGACCCTTCGAACCCCGCCGCCGTTGCCGCTTGCCGAGCACAGGCTTCGACTTCCCCTTCACCTCCCCCTCAACTGCTTTTGCCTTAGGATATGCCCAAAACAGAGCAACTGGGTATCTCCCCTGCTGAGGATAAGGAGTGGGTAGCCCTATATCAAAGCGCTCGTAACTCCAAATCTGTAATAAAAGCATACATCCAGCTATGTGGCTGCTCTCCTTCCTAGCTGCCATCCCAAGAGCTCTGTACAAATAAGCCAAAACACCGGAGGCCCAAGAATATGTATGTATCTGAGATATATCCCGTAGAAGGCCGATGTACCTCGGGTGAACCAAGCTCCTACTCCTGGTAGGGAAAAGAACTGCTCCCAGAACTAGCATCAGGTATGCCTGCGTATGTAGCCCGATCCGCTCAGGGTCACCCTCCACAGCAACCTTTCCATATCTCTCGTAGAGCCAAGTGAACTTGATACCACCCGACTTACACCACGCAACATCAACTTCTTTATCTGTCAAATGCTCGAACCAATACCTCTTAAACCAAGATTTAGGGCTCTCGATGGCTGGCCCTGCTAATGGTTGCCCAAGAACCGGCAAACCTAGAATATAGCCAACATCCTCTACGGTCACTGTCATCTCACCCTGCCTCATAAAAAAAGTGTTTGTCTCGGGCCTCCATCGCTCCACAAGTGCGGATACTAAGGATGTGTCATTCTGAACCCCCACATCCTAATTTGCAAATAAGCCAAATCCGACTGTATGTAAAAGATCCCTCTGTGCATCTGAAAGGACCCATAAATGGAGGAGGCGGCTGACACCAAAACATTGTAGAGCTCCTCTGTCTGTACCCCTCCAAACATCGTCACTGACATGATAGGAATTATCCGTGATAACCCGTCGGCTAGGACCCGGTAGTATGTCTTCCATCCCTGAAATACCCAAAAAAAACTAAATCTTTAGGTTACTTTGAACATTTAAAACTATGACAAATAATGCTATTAAATCAGTTCAAATCATATACTTAATAAAAGCTTTAATGCAGAAAAACAAGCGCGTAGTTAGCAACAAAAAAATCTAGATCAAATACAGATAACATATACAAAAATTGCAACCTGATTGAAGTATTGCTTCACTATGCATTAGCTTCAAATAGATTTAATAGATTTTGCACATAAAAAACAAATTTCCTCATTGTGGCATTTAAGCAAACACATTGCGCGCATGTGAGAAATCATACACTGAACTTGGATTTTGATTCATACCTGTGTCCTCAGTTGAATCCACAACAAAATAAGTGTATGCTCCTCTAAATCGATGGCTAGTTAGTATGATCTCAATCACTTGCTGTCTACTCAGAATCGCTCTTTTCGCCCGTTATTTGTCTCTTCGCGTCTGATGTTGTATTTGAATGCCTATTTAAACCAGTCCTCGTCTTCTAGCGCTTTTTAAGCGCTATACGCTTAAAAAATATTTTACCGTCTAGCGGTTAAAAAGCGCTAGACATGAGGCGTATAGCTGTTTTTAAGCGCTAGACGTATAAAATTTAACTTCTAATCATGGCCGTCCGTGGTCAGATCCAACGGTGGAAAAATCGACTGCCAGATAACGGTCCCCCAGCAATCACTTGCTGGGGACCAGGACCCTACACAGAAAATGTAACAACCACTAACTTTAACAACTTTTCCCACCACCACTATTTGACTTTGCCGGCTGGACTTGTTGACTCTGACTCTGCCAGTTGGCTTTGTCCACCACTCTGTATGTTAAGACTCGGGAATCAGGCTTGACACGTAATGTAAAATGCAGTTTCATTAATTATTTTAATATTTTTTTGAATTGAAAATTAATGTAAAATGCAGTTTCATAAATTATTTTACTCCCATCTGCTAATAAAAAAGTAATGTTTAGCTGTGATAGATTTTGCAAGATCCTCAATCTGCTGAGTTATATTGCGATATTTCAACGCTATTTTTCTACGATAACCAAGTTTTAAACGAGGTGTGATGAATATATGGCTGTGAAATGCGGCGGTTTTAGTCATTGTGATGTTTAATACATATTGCTTCATGTGCCGAGATGCACACTGTATCATTCCAGAACCTACAAGCTGATCAAGTGAAAAGTTCTTTGATCACACTGTATCAGATTCAATGCTGTAGAATGTAATATGGAATGGCAATATTTTATGTTGTCACAGAAAATTTGCAATAATTATATGTCTTTTGCAGATTTTGTGGTTTATCTTGGGGATGTCATTACAGCCAACAATATACCAATTAAAAATGCTAGCTTGTATTGGAATCAGGCATTGTCCCCTACAAGAGCAAGGAATACCCCATGGGCCAGTGTGTTTGGGAATCATGACGATGCATCCTTTGAGTGGCCGTTAGAGTGGTTTTCTGCCACTGGAATACCTCCAGTAAATTGTTCTGCAAATTTTTTTGGTGAGTTCAGTACTGTAATGGATAAGCTGTCCCCTGCAGCTTGTATCACTACATTTGCACACAAGGAATTATTTTGATAAAATACCTTCCATACAGCTAAAGAAAATGGACATATGACACTCTTGTTATGAGATGTCATAATGTTTCAGCTAAAGAAAATGGACATATGACACTCTTGTTATGAGATGTCATAATGTTTATGCAATTTTGAATGGGAGACTTCTTTCGGGTTGGTGATTCAGGTATTTTATTTGATTTCAGGAGAGGCATGTAGGTTCAAGGGCACACCACGTTCGGAGCTGATGAAAAACGAGATTGAGCATAATGCCTTTTCATACTCTAGAAGTGGTCCTAATTATCTTTGGCCAAGCATATCTAACTACGTCCTTCAGATTTCATCATCAAGTGATTCCAAAGTACCAGTAGCATTCATGTACTTCTTTGATTCCGGTGGTGGGTCATACCCTGAGATACTATCAACTGCTCAGGCAGAATGGTTTCGCGTCAAATCTCAACAAATAAATCCTGATGCAAGGTTAGATAAGAAGCACTACCCTTGAATATTCTGCTTTTTGATGGACACTACAAAAACTGTAAATAATTGTTGACTCAGATCTTTTGATTTCCCATTTGTCTCCAAGAAGCGAGAGATATATGTTCTAAGATCGAATTGAGTAGATAATTGGGGTATTATAATAAATCGTGACTTCCTCTGTTCCATTTAGAGGAAAGAAATTCTACTTAAGCACAGAAAGTGCACTAGCCAATAGTTGTAAGAGGTTTATCAATATATATTTTCTTTTATTGATTTAATGTAATGAAAAGAGAATTCACATTTTCTTCCCTCCAAATCCTCAGAAACCTTTTTCGCGTCATTTTATAGGGTTCCAGAGATAATATTTTGGCATATACCGAGCAAAGCCTACACGAAGGTGGCCCCAAAGTTTAAAGGACATAAGCCTTGTGTGGGCTCAATGTTCATGGAGACTGTAGCTTCACAAGAATCTGAAATGGGCTTAATGAAACTTCTTAGAAGAAGGTCTTCTGTTAAGGTAAATACATAATATTTTATCTATTATATATATACATAGCTTCTTAAATGTTGTTAAAATGTGAAAGTTATCACTTGAAATTAAATCTGGACCTTGGAGTTTGATATTAAATGATGAGTAATATGGAGATAAGATTGTTACAAATACCTTTGGATGATAAGTATATAATTTACAATTTAGCATTGCAGAGATAAGCGTTCAATAGTTGTGCTTTGGGGCAATGGTGTCCAATCAAGTAATCTTCACTTTTTTGGTGTAGGCAGTATTCGTAGGTCATAACCATGGCTTGGATTGGTGCTGCCCTGACAAAGCTCTGTGGCTATGCTTCGCTAGACATACAGGTTATGGTGGTTATGGGAACTGGTCTAGAGGATCTAGAATTTTGGAGATAACCCAAGATCCCTTCGTACTGAAATCATGGATTCGGATGGAAGATGGCCATAAACATAGTGATGTTCTCTTGAGCTCTTGAACTGTTACATACTTTTATCCTCTTCTATATTAAAAATTCTAAGAGAAGTGAAATAATGTGTTTTATTGTTTTATTTTAATCAAGAGAAACCGAATTGCACGCTTATACACATTGTCTGGTTTTAATGGTCAGAAGACTCAGAACAGTTTATGACTCGCAAAATTGTAGTGCTACTTGAACAGATTAGTTATATTTCATAAATTATTGTGCTTTTAAATATTTTTTAGTGGCTATAAGTTTGATTACTTGGTTCAATTCAGTTGCCTTAGTTTGCCTTTAAGCTGGTTAGTTAGGCAATTTAGGCTAGCAGCAACATACCTATATGACCCCAGGGAAAGGTAAGAGATTAACACAACTGAAACAGTTTGCGAGAAAGCACTGAATATACATTTCAAGATGTCTTAGTAAAAGAAAAAGAGTTTCCTTTTTCTTATACGGTAGTAAGAGGAAATCATTCATGAATTTAGTTAATCAACTAAGCAAAGTCGTGAAAGCAGTAGAACTTTTATATACTTGGACCGTGTTAATCAGCCACTAATTGAATTAATTATATGTTTAGTTCCTTTCAGTTTTCTAGACCTGTATATGGAAATGTTGGTGGCAACTTTGTTGTGGTATAAACATGTAAGTCACAATTGTGTTTATAAATGCTCTACCTTTCTGCTCATGTTTAACATTTAAATTCTCATGTATCCTCCAGAGCCCAGTTAGGCGTGGCAGTAGTACTCTTCAGTGTTGGCCTAACAGTTTGGTACTACAGTTCCTTGTAACTCTTTGTAAAAATTACTACCATACAGCAATAGTTGTGTAATAAAAAACCTTTATATTTCTGGTTCCTTGATCAATATCTCCTCCATAACTTATTTTCAAGAATCTACGATTTCCACTGAAATGGAGGAAACAGACCAGAACATAGTTATGTTCCCGTTCATGGCACAAGGTCACATAATCCCCTTCTTAACTTTAGCTTTACAGATAGAAAAGATGGGCAACTACAAAATAAGATTTGTAAGCACTCCTCTCAACATCAAAAACCTTAGGAAATCTCTCCCTCCAAGCTCAACCATCCATCTTGTTGAAATTCCATTCGACAGCTCCAACTATGGCCTTCCACCAGGTCTTGAGAACACCGATGCTGTCACGTATGACCTTATGCTGGACTTTTTTGAAGCTTCTCTATCACTCAAACCCCATTTTAGAAACCTTCTCAACGATCTCATCACTGGCGGGGATCCACTGCTTTGTGTCATAACTGACATGTTTTTCGGCTGGACAGCAGACATTACACATGAGTTTGGTGTTTTCCATGCTATTTTTAGCGGTTGTAGTGGCTTTGGCTTGGGTTGTTACTATTCCTTGTGGATGAACTTACCACACAGGAAAACAGAGTTTATGGAGTTCAGTTTGCCAGATTTTCGCGAGGCTGGAAAAGTTCATGTCACACAACTTATGGATATTATGTTAAAGGCTGATGGTACTGATCGCTGGTCAAAATTTTTGGTTTATAATCTTTCTTCATGGGTGAAATCGGATGCAATTATGTTTAATACAGTTGAAGAGATAGATGGGATTGGTTTGAGTTATTTTAGAAGAAAGTTAGGTTTGTCTGTTTGGCCAATTGGACCAGTACTTCCATCAGTAGATAATCGATCTCGAGGTGGAAAAAATTTCGGTGTTAGTTCTGATGTATGTATGAAATGGCTGGATTCGAAGCCTTTGAACTCAGTTTTGTATATCTCATTTGGGTCACAAAGCACGATCTCTGCCTCACAGATGACACAGTTAGCTAAAGCTCTGGAAATTAGTGGCAAAAACTTTATCTGGGTTGTTAGGCCTCCGCTAGGATTTGGTATTAATGCGGAGTTTAATGCTGAGGAATGGCTTCCGGAGGGAATGACAAAGAGGGTTGAAGAGCAAAACAGAGGACTGATCGTCTCTAGATGGGCACCTCAAGTGGAAATTTTGTCACACAAGTCTATAGCAGCGTTTCTGAGCCACGGTGGATGGAATTCGGTTCTTGAATCGCTGAGTTATGGAGTGCCAATAATCGGCTGGCCATTGTATTTTGAGCAGTTTTTTAATGTGAAGCTCTTGGAAGAGGAGATCGGGGTTTGTGTTGAGGTAGCTAGGGGGACTCAACTTGAGGTCAGGTGTGAAGAAATAGCTCATACGATAGAGACGGTCATGAGGAATGATGGTAAAGGGAAGAAAATGAGAGATATAGCTTGTGAAGTGAAAGCAGTGATTGAAGATGCAATAAGAGATGAGGAGGATTACAAGGGATCCTCTGTAAAATGTATACAAGAGTTTCTCAATGCAGCATTGCTGACTAAAGAGTCAAGGACAGAGGATGCTAAGGTTGGAAAATTATAAGCAATAAAATCCATAGTTAGTTATTGTACTACTTATAAAAGCTTCACTCTGGTTATGCTCATTTCAAGTACTGTTTTATTAGCTAAAAAACAGATGATTTTACTTGTATTAATCCAGTGCATCGAAATTATATATTATTTCCCCGGCAAAGATCCATGGATGGTGCGAAACTATCCAAGAAATTCAAGATTCCAAACTCTGTAAATTTGTTTTCCTCTAAGTAATACAAAAGCAATATATTATAATTTTATCTAACGATAAAATACAGCATATGATTGAGAGTGGATGAGGAATATTACTCGCGAATATTTTTGTACTTGCAACCTCACTAGCTTGCCTATATACTTCATCGTATATTTTCCCTTACTCTATACTGACAAGTTTTTTGTTTAAACATTCATTGGAGGATGATCTTGTCGGGTATCTTTTGTGCCCTTGTTCTTTTATCTTCCCAAATTTTTACAGTCAGTTCCGAAGAAAATCTTGATGCTCACCGGGATGTTACTCTCCGCACCAAGGCGGAGACGTATTTACAGATAAGAAAAGGGTCATCATTTAAGATTGCCATATTTGCCGACTTGCATTTTGGAGAGGCCGCATCGACACTTTGGGGTCCACAACAAGATTTGAAGTCAGCAAAGGTCATGTCGACGATCTTAGATAATGAACACCCAGGTTCCTTTTCTTTATTCCTTCTATTATGCTTATCTCCTCAATCCTTAATACTGATTTATCAGTTGTGACTTGTGTTCTAGTTTGCGTGGTACTTTTTCTATAAAATGGGAGGATCTGTTTTAGTAACGAAGACTATCTATTTGACTTTGTAAGAACATCCGTAACCTGCTTGTTTTCTTATGCAATATATCGAGTATAATTATCTACTGATAACCAAGTTACAAATAAAGTGATAGCAGACATCTATGAGTTAATACATATTGCTTTATGTGTTGGCTGCTGAGATGCAGGCCACACCATTCCAGAACTTCGAAGCCGCTTACTACAGCTTGAGTTCTTGATCACAATGTAACAGATTTTAGTACTGCTGAATGTTGTATATCAAGAAAGTCAAATTTAAAACGAATAGAACCAATGGAGAATCTAGACCCATTAAAGTCAAAGAGTGACAACTAAATACTGAGGCCTCAAATCATTATGACTATGAAGGGGAAATTTTTTAATAGAAAATTTGCAATAACTATGTGTCCTTGCAGATTTTGTGGTTTATCTTGGGGATGTCATTACAGCCAACAATATACCAATTGAAAATGCTAGCTTGTATTGGAATCAGGCATTGTCCCCTACAAGATCAAGGAACACACCATGGGCCAGTGTGTTTGGGAACCACGATGATGCATCATTTGAGTGGCCGTTAGAGTGGTTTTCTGCCTCTGGAATTCCTCCAGTAGATTGTCCATCAAAAATTTCAGGTGAGCTAGAAACTGTAATGACGAAGCTGTTCGCTGCAGATAGTATCACTGTAGATTTGCACACTTGGAATGTAGTTAATATAATATACCATCAGTACAGCTCAAGAAAATCAAAATATGATACTGTACTCATATTATGCAACTCATCCAGTTTCACAAATAAACAAATGTTTTTAGCAAGTTGTGAAAAGAAGACGTCTCTGGGGTGATTCAAATATATTTTTTGGTTTCAGGAGAGGCATGCAGCTTCAAGGGCACATCACGTCTGGAGCTGATGAAGAACGAGATTGAACAGAACACATTTTCATACTCTAGAAGTGGTCCTAAAAATCTTTGGCCAAGTATATCTAACTACGTCCTCCAGGTTTCATCATCTAATGATTCTCAAGTGCCAGTGGCGTTCATGTACTTCTTTGATTCTGGTGGCGGGTCATACCCCGAGATACTATCAACTGCTCAGGCAGAATGGTTTCGTGTCAAATCTCAACAATTAAATCCTGATGCAAGGTTAGCGAAAAATCTGTGCTCTAAATATTCTGCTTTTCGGTGGACACAACAAATGTCTTTCCTCTGTTTCATTTAGAGGAAAGGGATGCCTACTTAGGAATAGGTAGTGTACCACCCGAGTGTAGTGATACAAAAATTATTTGTTGATTTGATGAATGGAAAGAGAATTCATTGTTTTCTTCTGCAAATTCTCAGCAACCATTTTTACACCAATGTATAGGTTGCCAGAGATAATTTTTTGGCATATACCAAGCAAAGCCTACAAGAAGGTTGCACCAAAGTTTAAATTTCATAACCATTGTGTGGGCTCAATGTTCGGGGAGACTGTAACTCCTCAAGAAGCTGAAATGGGGATAATGAAAATTCTTAGGAAAAGGTCTTCTGTCAAGGTATGTACATAAATTTTTTATCTATCATATATCTTAACGACGCTTATTGTCAAATGGGATAATGAAAATGATATTCAAATCTTAAAGTTATTACTTGTAACTACTAGACCTTGGAGTATGATCTTAAATGACGAAGGAATATGCTGATGAAATTGTTACAAATATATGGACATGATCAATAAGGTTTTCTAAGTTCTTGATTAACTTCCATTTCAAGGTTCCTGAGATAAGGGTTCAGTTGATGTGCTTTTGGGAAATGTGTCCAACTATATAATCTCATTTTATGGTGTAGGCAGTATTTGTAGGTCATAACCATGGCTTGGATTGGTGCTGCCCTGACAAAAAGCTGTGGCTATGCTTTGCAAGACATACTGGTTATGGTGGATATGGCAACTGGCCCAGAGGATCTAGAATTCTGGAGTTAACCCAGGACCCCTTCTCAATAAAATCGTGGATTCGGATGGAAGATGGCCATAAACACAGTGATGTTCTCTTGAGCTCTTGACATGTTGCAACCTTCTATTCTCTTTCATACTCAAGATCTCTACGGAAGTAAATGGTCTATTTCAGTCAAAGAAACAGAATTGCCTGCTTCTAAAAACTGATGAATGATAAGAAACATGCGTTTGACACACGATCTCTTTTAAATGGTCAAAACAGTATATCACTTCAATCATGGTGCTATTTGTGAGTAGATTGGTTTGGTTTTTATGTGCTTTATGAAAATTTTTGAATGGCTATCAGTTGATTACTTGGTTCAATTTAGTTACTTGGCAAAGCCAATGCCAGCAGTATAATTATATATAACTGGAACTTTGTAATCAGCCCCTACTCAAATAAACTATGTGCTTAGTTTGTTTCATGATCGTTTAGCATTTCAAATCCTCATGTTCATATATGGTTCCTCCTCGTGGTTTTAAGGTTCCAGTCTCTGATCAAAAATTCAGTGTAACTAGTAACTACTCACCCTTCTGCCAAGTAGGTACAATCTGGTTAAACAGCAAGGGAAATTGTAATATGCTATAAAATCAGTCGCTCTCTTCTCCTAAAACACGAAACTCTGAATCTAGGAGAATACTTTATATGCAAGTTCTGCTCCGAAACTAGGAGAACAATAAGGCATATATGACTTCACCAGTGCATTAAAATTAGGTAGCTATATGAGGGATGTAGTTTGAAAACCTTAAATGCTACAATGTGATGCAAGGGTTAAAATTTTCATGTGTTATCTGTTATAAGTATTTAAGAAATACACATAAAGGTTTGCTTTTAATTATGGTGAATGACAAGAAATAGACAGATCTAGACTTCTAGTCTGCACAGAATCTGGGCTCAGAGCTTAAACCAGAATAAACTGTCTTTGGATTCTTTAGTCGTATAGATACAAAAAATTAAGTGTTATACCAAACGATGATGAAAGAGAGCCGCGTAAACATGTTATTTACCACTCTGTTCTCATGATTGCTCTAAGCTTCCAGCTCAAGGCAGCATTTTGAATCATCATGTTTATGGGTCCTAATCTTTATTATAGAAGATCATTAACCTCCCCACATATGCAGAAAGAGGCATGATAAAGTATAGTATTGCTTATACATACTTTGAACTATTATTGATGTTGGTACTTTATTAAGGGTTGTGCGCATAATTATAGTGACAGGTATCAGGTAACATCACTCTGTTACATAGCTGCATACAGATTTTTTTTAAAGGCAGGTCTCATATTATATACCTTGTGCTTTTATCGTTTTTGAGCAAATACATGGCAAACTTTACAAATTTATCTGAAAGAGAAGATTAATCTAAAAAGTCACTCACTCTTCTCAATATATTGTTGGGGAAAAAATCAAACTCTCATCCACATGAAGAATAATTATTGAAGTACCCATAAAAAAAAGCGAGGACATGCATGTTAAGTAAACAATTCATCTAAAACTTTACAGTGTTATACGAAGACCGTATATATTATTCAACAATGCATGTATTATATTTCAAGTGCGGGTAATTGACAAACTTGTGAAATTCTCATTCTTCTGTGCTTCCTCCTCAACTCATAGAGTGTGAAAAATAGCATTTCAGATCTATTTGCAACTCTTCATTTTTAGGAATTTTGTTAGCTAGAAATTGCAGGTTTACATTTTTGCTGTAGGGGGAGGTAGACCCATATTTGAGGATAACTTTCTGCTTGCCAATAATTGAAAAGAAACTAATAAGAAATTCACAGTTAAACTCTTCACATGGCTTCATCACAATGGAAGTGAAACTGATCTTATTGTTATCTTTTAACAAATAAAAGAAATAAACCTTACTCTAGTCCACATTCCCCACCATGAAATTTCTGACCAGTGACATGCTGATAATAACATGCATCCTTTTCATAGAAGTTTCTATCAAACATCTTCTTTTTCTCCTCAACTTCAGTAGTTGTGAATATAAATAGGTGTATATATAAGTCACTCCTCGCCAGAGGATTCCTCGATGAGAAAGGGTAAGTTTCTTTAAACCGAGCATACTGATTTAGATTTCTATCTTCATTAATGTTTTCTTCTGTACGCAATCATTATGGAAACTGACATTCTCCTAAATCTGTGCTAAATTTGAGAATGACATTTAGCTGTAATAGTTGCAAGTGGCTATCAAAGAGGACCGCAGACACTCATTGTAATGTTGCTTAGTGTTATATATTTATTGAAATTTAGCTTTTGCGATTGCTCTGTCATACTTATTCCAGGTTAAACACCATCATTTTCTTACAGCTAATACCAGTGTTTTGTTTACATGATCATTACTTGAAATCTTTTCTAAATTTCAGGGTTGGGAGCCTTTTTATTTAAGGTACGCCTTCATTCACATCATTGGAGAACTTTTAAACTTTCTTATGGTCAAAGTATAGATCATGAAGATTGTATCAATATAATCACCGCTGATATTTTTATTTTTTTGTTTATAGATTTGGTATATTTTGCTGCAGTTTTTGTTTCAAAGAAGTGAGAGATAATCACTGGTGCTTGATAGGTGACATTACATAAACTGAAGTCATTGATGGGAAAGAAAATGAGTTGGTTCAGTGTCCTAAAGAGACTTTTCAATCCTGGTGAAAAGTTAAAAGACATTAAGGTTGATCTAATGTTAATCTCAATTTTGGCTTTTTTGGGTGACAAAAATCTAACGACTCTATATGTTTCAGAAAACAAAGAGTTCGGGATGGATTTTTAGGAGCTTAAAGTTGAAGCAATGCCCTTCAATCGAAGTGCCACAGATAACATTAAGTGAAGCATCTGAAGAGCAGAGAAAGCATGCCGTGGCTGTTGCAATTGCAACGGCTGCTGCAGCTGAAGCTGCAGTAACTGCTGCAAACGCTGCAGCAGAAGTTGTCAGGCTGACAAGAGTCCATACTGTTATTGGGAAGAATAAACAGCATTTGGCTGCAATCAAAATTCAAACATCTTTTCGGGCATATCTAGTGAGCAACACAAATACATGCCACAGAAATACACTATGATACTTCGCTTAGAATATATGTATAGAAAATACTTATTAATCCATATGTGTTCCACATTTAAGCGTATTCACAATGTTACAGGGAAGGAAGGCATTGATGGCTCTGAAGGGAGTAGTACGGCTACAAGCTGTCATACGTGGGCAGAACACTAGACGACTAATCCTCACTCGTTTGAAGTCTCTGCAGCCTATTGCGAAACCTCAAGTTCATCGAATTATAATTCCTCAAGTTGATAAAGATTATATTACAATTTCTAATCCCCAAAAGATTTTGCTGAACAAGGATAAGAAGGTACCAGTCTCAGCTTGTCATTTCTATATGTACACATGTATATTATTTCAATCTTGCTGTTTCTATCTAATTTTTTATTGCAGACTGGCTGCACAATTGGTAAGAACTGGGAGGACAGCATGATGTCAAAAGAAGACATGGAAATTTCATGGTTGCAAAAGATAGATGCTATTGCAAGAAGAGACCGAATGAAGAAATATTCATTTTCCCATAGAGTAACTTCCGATTTGTTAACACTCTATATATTGCTAGTATATTTGTGTTTAAATTAGGAAACTGATGTTAACATTGGATATCCTTTCTCCAGGAGAGAAGGACTAATTTAACTCTGGATAACTCAACAGACCAAGATTTAAAGAGGAGGCCTTGGTTTGAGGAATGCCAAATAGACAAGTCAAAATCAGCAATTTATTCAGATTTAATTGATATTGCTACATACGGAACTAGACAACATAAAATGAGGTACGGTGGCCTTAAGGATGAAGCACCGGAGGTTTTAAACTCGTCCCTAGCACTCCCAAGAAGATCATTCTGTGATGCTAATATAAAGAAGTACTCAAATACAGATGACAGTTCTTTGCCAAGCTCTCCTAAATTTCCATCTTACATGGGTGCCACTAAATCAGCCAAGGAAAAAGTAAGATCAGCAAGCACCCCCAGACACAGGTTAGGACATGATGAGCCTTTTGTTGTTCAGAATTCAGTATGTTATAGTTCTAAGCTCTCTTCTTGGTCTTCTGTTGATGGGGAAATTGTCGGCATCACTAGAAAGAGTAGTACTTGACATCACTTCTTCCTGATCAACTGTAATTATATCATGTGGTTTCCATGTTGAGTTAGTGATGTGATTTCTGTGCTGTTAGAATTCAATCTAAAGGGCGCTTCTTAAAGTCGCAATGTGAAGTGTACCAATGTTGTGAAAAGTTCCATTTACTAGTAAAAGACAGGCCTTTTTGAGACAAATGACATTTTAACAGCTTGTTTTCTTGCTGCTCTTAGTTATATAGTTTATGTGAACGAAATACTGAGAGGACTCATTATAATGAACCTTTGCAAACAAATTGATAATTGATCATTACATAGATAACTCATCAGAATGAAACTAGCTCACTGGCTGCTCGCGGAATACATAACTTGCAAAAGCATTACAATATTATAAAAAAGTATAGTAAAAAACCGTCACAGAAAGTAGTCAAACTGCGTCGGTTAAAGGTTAACCGTAGCATAAGGTAGAGCCTTTAAGGTCATTTGTTAAATAACCGACGCTGTAGACACTTTAAAGCGTCGGTACAAAAGAACCGACGCCTTTGAGAGGTATAAGCGTCGGCTAAATAAACAACCGACGCCGTTGACCCAGCCAAAATGACATAAAGTGTCGGTCAAAATAAAAACTGACGCTATTGAGTACTTAAGCCACGGTCTTTATAAAACCGACGCTGAAAATGCGACGCCAAAAGTGTATTTTGTATAATATTTCTGATACTGTGTTTTTGAGTTCAGAAAAATTAAAATGGAACTGAACACACTACAAAAGTTGAAGCCATTGGGAGCATCTTATTAAGAAGTGGTCACGTACAATCCTCGGAGATACATGTTCAAACTTTATTATACATACAAACTGTTACATGTCCCCTAATATCAGTGACTGTCTTTAAAAGTTGATCCGGTACTTGGCTTGTTTATTATTCCAGAAGATGCCCCAGTGCCTCAGATTCTCTTCGCTCTTCCTGTCCTCATCAAACATAGAAAAGATGTAAGTCTCTATACGCTTCTTAGGCCTCTTCGGTGTTCCACTGTTGCGTACATGCCTAATCAAGTTATTGTTGTGAGTCTCCGCGTTTTGATTGCTCGCTGCAGGTCCTCCGGCTGTAGGCCATCCGACTTCAGAAACCACGATGTCTAAGGAGTTTCCACCAACCTTCTCCATGGCAGAGTGTACGCTATCAACCATGGCATCAAATGCATTCGTATACCTCAGCCATGCATCTTGTACCAACATGTTTGAAGACCTCATGAGAGCATAATCAAGACGAGCGTCTCGGTTGCCTTTCCCTTTGTTGATTTGTAGAGGAATGTCTTGCTTATTGTGGATGTAGCTGAAGTAGGGGTGAAGGTTAACTAGCAACGGAGTGTTGCCGGTTTTTACAAGGAACTGAATAATCGGCTGAATAAATTGTCGAACTTCGGGCCTGAAGTTGCCACTTGAGGGTGGGAAAGATTGGGCGAGGACTTCTGATTGATCGATGGCGGTGGAGACTCTGATTCTGTTTTGTAATCCAAACGCCGAAAGAGCGTTGCGGATGTTTTGCATTGCTGGGAGCAGAAACTGCGCAAACCGGGCGTTCTGAGAGTGGAATGGAGTGATTCCATTCCCGACAGCAATGAACCGGAAGTTAACGTTGGAATAGTCTATGACGTTCCCTTGGACCCACTCGTGGGCGTTCCTCTGGTCGGACGCCACCCAGTGAAGGTGGTCGTTGGGTACGCCAAGAATCACTTCGATACCGGAGTTCCTGAGGGCTTGGAGAGCGTTACGGTCAGGGCTATAGAGTCTCATCCTCCGTATCTTCATCGACTGGGCTAGAGGCACGGCTTCTTGTGCGGATGGTTGATTGTTGCCGAATGATCCGTAACACACACCCACATCTTGCGGCCCAGCACCTGCCGAACAACATATAAACACTCAACAGTTAATATTTCGAAAAGATTACTCAAGTATCATCACATACAGTGGCCGTGAATCAGAAATGAGTAGTATTAGGTGTATAAAATTGTGTATAGAAAATTTGTATATAATTATGTGACAATTGATGTGGTTGGTTTTAATTGAGCTTGTTGATGTAAATACAGAGAGCTCAATTTAATTAAAACCCACCACACATTAGTATGTATAAAATTTTGTATACATTTACGTGAACCAAGTATTTTCCATGAGAAATATGTGTTTTAGAGCACCTGAAGTAGCTTGCAAGAAGGCAAAGAGCGAGGAAAGTAGCAGCAGCAACGTGGTCACCTTTGGAGACATATTGTGGAACTTAACTACTAGACTTTGGATGGATGGAGCTTTACCTAAAGCTTGAAGCAGTATTTATACAGGGAAAGAAAGAGGATCGAGTTGGCTCGAGATTGTTCGGAAGTTTGTACATAATAGGCGCCAGCAGCGGCATGCCGCATGAATTCATGCAAAGTTGATAATAATGGAGATGAAGTATCAGATAACTATGGCCTAAAATTTGTATACGTGGCGAGCTACAATAATTTGTTTGAATACGTGGCAATATAAATATATTATAAATCAACAAAATGATATATTCTATAAAAAAAGTAAAAAGAAAATAAACATGTTACGCAGATGATTGTTTGATTTTATATATGAAAAATGCTTGGTGCACATAATTGTGTACAAAAACATGTACATAATGACATGTGGTAGATTTTAATTGGATGACCCCCTGCATTTACACCAACCATTCCAATTAAAATCCACCACATTACTTGCCATATCATTATGTACAAATTTTCTGTACACAATTATGTCCACCTAGCATTACTGTATAATATTTTCTCGACAAATAATATCCGAATGCTAGCTATTCTTGCGTAATATTTTCCTTTTCCTATGCCATCGACTAGAATGGACTAGAACCTACGCTACTGTATAATTACTTTCTCGACAAATAAGCCTTATAACCTAATAAATTAATATTTGTTTTAATAAATTTTCGGGGTGAAACAAGATCGAACCATGACCTAGAACAGCTCTTAACCATTTGAATTATCCAACCGTGCTTCTGTACAATTGTTTTAATTATAAATAAAATGTTGGCAATGTACGGATCGACCCCATATTTTAAATGAAACTATTTCCTCTTACAATTAATTCACACAGCAATTTAGATTGAGTCCAACGTACAAGTAATGAAAAATAATTTTTAATATCGGAGTACGAGTTTTGTCCAGGCTACAGCTTGGACATAAATTTTAACTCTATTTTGACAATCTCTCTACTCGGTATTGCAAGTTTCAGAGTTATTAACATATATAAAATAATTAATAAAATTATTAAATAATTATATTATTATATTAATTTTCTTATAATAATAACTTTTCTTATCATTAGAGTCGGCTGTATATATATATATAGATCTCACTATTGAGTTGGAGTACATTATAATAAAATGGTTATTTTTTTTATCGTTTCTCCGTGCTTTATCACACATGAATTTGGATACTTAATGTTAGTATTCAAAGAAATCAAGACTTAATAAAAGTGTCATTAGTAGTAAAGTAGTTATCGGAAATTGTTGAGCACACAATAGTTTGATTTTCATAGCTTCGATCCTGTGAGCCACGGTTACACAGAGAAGATCCTTATTTAGTACATCTATAATCTATATACTTGGTCTTGCATACTACTGGCTACTGAAATTAATCCGATACTTGGCTTGTTTGTTGTTCAAAAAGACTCCCCAGTTTTTGTTGTCTCCCCTCTTGTCTTCATCGAACAGGGAAAAGATGTAAATCTCGATAAACTTCAGTGGCCTTTTCGGGGTACCAGCGTTGCGCACATGATGAATCAAATTTTTGTTGTGAGTAGCCGCAATTAAATTACTAGTGCCTTCTCCTCCTGCTGTTGGCCATCCGATTTCAGACACGACCACGTCCAAACCGGCGCCATTAGCCTTCTTCAGCGCAGAGTATACACTGTCGACCATAACATCGAATATATTCGTGTAGGCAAGCGGTCCATCTTGCACAACAGGACTTCGACGCTGGAAAGTAGTGTATTCTAGACGAGGATCTTGCGATGTTGTAGTGCTCTTCTGTAGATCACGAGGAATGTCACCCTTATTGTATAGGTAGCTGTAGTAAGGGTGTAGGTTCACTAGCAAGGGTGTCCTGGTGTTAACCAAGAAACGAATGACGGGATCAAAAAATTGTAGAAACGCTGGATTGAATTCGGCTTGGGACGGAGGGGAAGTGTTGACAAGAGCATCCGATTGGTCGATTGCGGTGGTTACTGGGATATGATTAAATTGCGCAGATGTGGATATTGAGTTCTGGATGTTGCGCATAGCCTGAAGGAGAAAAGGCACGTATTGCGGAGTTCCTGAGAATTCGTATGGAGTGACCCCATTGCCAACAACAATATACCTGAAGTTGACATTCGTGTAATTCTTGATGTTTCCTTGGATCCACTGGTCCGCGTTATCTTGGCTTGCGGCCACCCATTGAAGCTCCCTGTTGGGGACACCGAGCATAACTTCGATTCCGGTGTTTCCAAGGGATTGTAAAGCATTATGGTCAGGGCCGTAAAGTCTAATCCTTTTGATGCCAGCAGATTGGACAACAGAAACAGCTTCTTGGGCGGAGGGTTGATTGGTAGCAAATGTTCCGTAGCACACACCTACTGGCTGCGGTCCTGCTTCCGGGCCATGTCTTACTGTCGCGCCTAATTTCATAAACAGAGAGAGTAGAATAAAGACATGAAATTTAGTTTTAAACATTAGTTAGATAGCAACATGGATGCAAAAGTACTACTACATATTCTGTGAATTTGTATACCTGAAGTGGCATGTAGGAAGGCAAATATCGAGTAGAATAGTAACAGCAGCCGAGAGAGCATAGTGGTGTTAGAGGCCCGTGGCATAATCTGGGTGTAAGTCTAGTTGAGAATAATTACAGAGAAAAATTGTAATCATATATATAGACGAAATAGATAAGATCGAGTGTGCGGGAGATAAGATCCAGACTGTTCTCAAGTCTGTTGGTATTACGCATGCTGCGTGCCGCATGAAATTTTTTTGGCCAGGTGTAAGACATCCAAACTAGATGAGTGTGCGCGAGTACGTGTGGAGTCACCGTTTGGCATTTCTAATAATACTCTTAAATTATTTTTTAAAAATAATATAATATATGATTTGTAATAAATAATTATTACATAGAATATTGTTAGAGCTCTAACTCGATCTAATTTTTTATAATTGCTTTTTATCCATATTCTATTATTATTATTATTAGGGAGAAAAGTAAGAGACAGAATAAGAGAAAAGTGAATAGACAATACGTATAGACGACTATCACGTCTATGACCGATACAAAATATTGCTTCGTCAATTATCTATATCTTATTTCATAAAGGGGTAATTAAGGAGTAAACATACCATTTTATTAAAAGAAAGTGATCACGTATAGCTTCTTTTATTTAGAACCTACAGCCATACATGCCAACGTTTATTAGACATAAACATAATACATTCATGTTATATTATCAAAACTGGAAACTGAGCTGATACTTCGCTTCCTTGTTGTTGTTGAAGACTCCCCAATGCCTCTCAAATTCCTCGGAATCTCTTTTATTCTCATCAAACAAATTGAAGATATAAGTCTCGATACGCTTCTGAGGTCTTTTTGGAGTTCCATTGTTGAGTACATGGTTAATCAACTTGTTGTTATGGGTTGATGCATTTTCAATAGTAGCCGCGTCACCCCCTTCAGTTGGCCAACCAATTTCAGACACGACCACGTCTAAAGATGATCCACCGGCTTTCTCTAGAGCGGAATGTACACTATCAACCATGGCGTCAAAAACATTTGTGTAGCCAAGCGGTCCATCTTGTATAATTGGATCTTGACGTTGGAAAGTAGCATATTCAAGGCGTGGAGTTTGTCCGCTGTTGCCATGTGCATCCAACTCTGATGGAATATCTGCCTTGTTGTGCACATAGCTAAAGTAAGGGTGGAGATTTACCAACAATGGTACGTTGTTATTGTTTACTAGAAATTGGATAATGGGGTCAATAAACTGTCTAACTTCTGGCCTAAATTGACCCTGTGATGGTGGACAAGATTGGATGAGAATCTCAGATTGATCAATGGCAGTGGTGACTCTGATTTTATTTTGGAACCCACACGCCGAAATTGCGTTCTGGATGTTTTGCATGGCTTGGAGAACAAACTGCGCAAACTGAGAAGTTTGATCGTGGGCTGGAGTTATTCCATTACCAACTACAACGTACCTAAAATTAACCTCTTGATAATTTTTGATGTTGTCTTGAACCCACTGATTAGCGTTATCCTGTGAAGAGGCCACTGATTGAAGTTGTTCGTTGGGGACGCCAATCACAACTTCAATTCTTGTATTTCTAAGAGATTGTAAAGCATTATGGTCAGGACCATATAGTCTCATTCTTTGAATCCCAACGGACTGGATGAGAGAGATGGCTTCTTGAGCTGTTGGTTGATTGTCAGCAAATGTTCCATAACATATACCTACAGGTTGTGCTCCTTGTTGACCGCAAGATTGTTGTCCTTGTCCTTGTTGGTTTCCACCTTGTTGACATTGGTTGCTTCCAGCTTGTTGACCTTGTTGTTGTCCCTGTTGATTTTGGTTACTTCCACCTTGTTGACCTTGTTGACTTTGGTTACTTCCACCTTGTTGTCCTTGGTTGCTTCCACCTTGTTGCCCTTGACCTTGTTGGCTACCACCTTGTTGTTGTCCTTGTTGGCTTCCACCTTGTTGACTTGTCTGACCTTGTTGGTCTCCACCTTGTTGGCCTTGTTGGTTTCCACCTTGTTGACCTTGTTGGCTTCCATCTTGTTTGCCTTGCTGACCTTGATTGCTTCCATCTTGTTGGCCTTGTTGTCCTTGTTGGTTTCCACCTTGCTGGCCTTGATTGCTTCCAGCTTGTTGGCCTTGTTGTCCTTGTTGGTTTCCACCTTGTTGTCCTTGTTGGCTTCCACCTTCTTGTCCTTGTTGGTTTCCACCTTGTTGTCCTTGCGATTGACCTTGTTGGCTTTGTTGTCCTTGCTGACCTTGTTGACCGCATTGGGATGCCTCTCCTACTTGTTTGCCACAGTTTTGTTGATCTCCTCCCTGTTGGCTACCTTGTTCGACTTTTGGTGGTTGGTCTTGATTGCCACCAGGTTGTTGACCACTTCCTTGTTGGGATCCTGGTTGTTGGACTTGTTGGCCACTAGGCTTTTGACCACTTGGTTGCTGGCTACAAGGTTGTTGGCCTCCAACTTCTTGTCCGCATGTTGGTTGGGCTCCAACTTGTTGTTCGTTAAGCAGACGAGAACCTGCTTTAATTAAATATACAAGCAAATTATGATACTTATATAAAATGATATAATCATTAATTACATAACCAAGTTATTATAATATATTCCTATGCATTTGCATAGAAATGAAATTACTATTAATCCGAGGAGTTTAGTGATACACGTACCTGTAGTAATATGCAAAGACCCGGTGACAAGTAAGGAAAGTAAAAGTAACACAAGAGGGATCTTGGAATGCATTTTATTTAAGAACTTGAGGCTAGTTCTAATGGTGTTTTTTATATAGAGGAAACGTTATTTTTTTTTCTTATGATGATATGCATATAAGTGCGTCCTATTTATAGGGTAATGGATAATGTACCTGGCCAATATTATGGGCATATTAACTTGGCAGGCAAAGAGGGACAGATGGCATGCATGCAGGGTTGTTTGTTATATGAGAAGTAACGTGTTTAAGTTTCTTTTAGTATGTGGCTTGTTCTCTCACAAAAGTGATAGCTATGAACTTATGATAAACTCTAATGAGTTGTACACACCAAAGTTGTTCACATGCATACAGGGTTATTTACTATATGAGAAGTTACGTGTTTAAGTTTCTTTTAGTATGTGGCTTGTTCTCTCAAATAAGCGATAGCTATGAGCTTATGATAAACTCTAATGAGTTGTATACACCAAAGTTGTTCACATTAATTTGTATCTTAGATTCGGATTTTTTCTAAAATTGAAATATATGTGGCAAAGTGAACAAATGACAGCTATGGCTTAAGTCGTATTTTTTCTAAAATTAGAATACATGTGGCGAACTGACCAAGTCTTTCGAAAAAGAAGCCAATTTCAACAAGAAATACTATTATTCCTTTTTCTTCCTCCATTCACCGCGTGATAATTTAAGATATGAATTCGTCAAATACAGATGACAATTCTTTGCCAAACTCTCCTAAATTTCCGTCTTATATGGGTAGCACTAAATCAACCAAGGAAAAAGTAAGATCAGCAAGCACCCCGAGACACAGGTTAGGACATGATGAGCCTTTTGCTGTTCAGAATTCAGTATGTCATAGTTCTAAGCTCTCTTCTTGGTCTTCTGTTGATGGGGAAATTGCCGGTATCACTAGAAAGAGTAGTACCTGATATCACTTCTTCCTGATCAACAGTAATTATATCAAGTGGTTTCCATGTTCAGTTATTGATGTGATTTCTGTGCTGTTAGAATTCAATCTAAAGGGCGCTTCTTAAAGTCGCAATGTGAAGTGTACCAACGTTGTGAAAAGTTCCATTTACTGGTAAAAGACAGGCCTTTTTGAGACAATGACATTGTAACAGTTTGTTTTCTTGCTGCTCTTAGTTATATAGTTTATGTGAGCGAAATAATGAGAGGACTCATTATAATGAACCTTGACAAACAAAATGATAATTGATCATTACATAGATAACTCATCAGAATGAAACTAGCTCACTGGCTACTCGCGGAATACATAACTTGCAAAAGCATTACAATATTATAAAAATGTATAGTAAAAAATTTTATAATGTCAAATTTTTTTAAAATATTTATTTCGAAATTCTTTTATAATATAACTACTTGTAAAAATGAATTTCAAAATTATAGGCAAAAGTATATCATAGATTAATATAGTCGAAAAAATATTATAAGAAATAAAATAATGTTTATAATATTGTAATATAAATTCAATTTTATAAATAATCTAGAAATTATTATGTAAAGCATTTTATATGATAAAATACACGTGAGAAGACCTGGCTTACTGGATTCTCGTGCGACGGGTAACTCGGAAAAGCAGATAACGTCAGTAACGTTGGTTAGAGATTAACCGTCAAAGCAAGTAGTCCAACAGCGTCGGTTAAAGGTTAACCGTAGCATAAGATAGAGCCTTTAGCGTCGGTTGTTAAATAACCGACGCTATAGACACTTTAAAGCGTTGCCATAAAAATAACCGACGCCTTTGAGAGGTATAAGCGTCAGTTTAATATCCAACCGACGCAGTTGATCCAGCCAAGATGACAAAAGGTGTCGGTTAAAGTAAAAACCAACGCAATTGAATACTATAAGCCACGGTTCTTTGTAAACCGACGCTGAAAGTGCGACGCCAAAAATGTATTTTGTACTAGTTTAATATTTCTGATACTGTGTTTTTGAGTTCAGAAATTAAAATGGAACTGAATACACTACAAAAGTTGAAGCCATTGGTAGCATCTTATTAAGAAGTGGTCACGTACAATCCTCGGAGATACATGTTCAAACTTTATTATACATACAAACTGTTACATGTCCACTAATATCAGTTACTGTCTTTAAAAGTTGATCCGGTACTTGGCTTGTTTATTATTCCAGAAGATGCCCCAGTGCCTCAGATTCTCTTCGCTCTTCCTGTCCTCATCAAACATAGAAAAGATGTAAGTCTCTATACGCTTCTTAGGCCTCTTCGGTGTTCCACTGTTGCGTACATGCCTAATCAAGTTACTGTTGTGAGTCGCCGCGTTTTGATTGCTCGCTGCAGGTCCTCCGGCTGCAGGCCATCCAACTTCAGAAACCACAATGTCTAAGGAGTTTCCACCCACCTTCTCCATTGCAGAGTGTACACTATCAACCATGGCGTCAAATGCATTCGTGTACCTCAGCCATGCATCTTGTACCAACATGTCGGAAGACCTCATGAGAGCGTAATCAAGACGAGCGTCTCGGTTGCCTTTACCCTTGTTGATTTGTAGAGGAATGTCTTGCTTATTGTGGATGTAGCTGAAGTAGGGGTGAAAGTTAACTAGCAACGGAGTGTTGCCGTTTTTGACAAGGAACTGAATAATCGGCTGAATAAATTGTCGAACTTCGGGCCTGAAGTTGCCACTTGAAGGAGGGAAAGATTGGGATAGGACTTCTGATTGATCGATGGCGGTGGAGACTCTAATTCTGTTCTGTAATCCAAACGCCGAAAGAGCGTTGCGAATGTTTTGCATTGCTGGGAGCAGAAACTGCGCGAACCGGGCGTTCTGAGAGTGGAATGGAGTGATTCCGTTCCCGACAGAAATGAACCGGAAGTTAACGTTGGAATAGTCTATGACGTTCCCTTGGACCCACTCGTGGGCGTTCCTCTGGTCGGACGCCACCCAGTGAAGGTGGTCGTTGGGTACGCCAAGAATCACTTCGATACCGGAGTTCCTGAGGGCTTGGAGAGCGTTACGGTCAGGGCTATAGAGTCTCATCCTCCGAATCCCAACTGACTGGGCTAGAGACACGGCTTCTTGTGCGGATGGTTGATTGTTGCCGAATGATCCGTAACACACACCCACATCTTGCGGCCCAGCACCTGCCGAACAATAAATAAACACTCAACAGTTAATATTACGAAAAGATTACTCAAGTATCATCACATAACGGTGGCCGTGAATCACAAATGAGTAGCGCTAGGTGTACAAAATTATGTACAAAAAATTTGTATATAATAATATGACAATTGATGTGGTTGGTTTTAATTGAGCTTGTTGATGTAAATACAGATAGCTCATAATTAAGACCCACCACATAATAAATGTATAAAATTTTGTATACATTTACATGAACCAAGTATTAGGACCACTCAAAATTCCAAGCAAGGATTGCCACTCGCAGAAATCTCATTTCACTTTTGTCCTCTCTGGACTCTGGTATAGTTTCTTGCTGTGTTCTAGTTCGCGGAGGGTCATTGTTCGTCAACAAGTAGATACTCTTTTTGTCCTCCGAAGTGATTTAAATAACATATACGTGTTATGAAGATTCAGAAGAAATCGGTCAACTGGCCACTCGCTGTGGTCTCTCTGTACGGTTTTTTCTGTTGAAAATTGTGCATCTCCTTCGCCTTCATCGTTGAGTTTTATGAAAAAGCTCGATTTGCGATCTCTTTTCTCGTCAGAATTCCGATCTGATGATGATTTACGGGCTTTATTTTAAGATCGGTAATATCATATTTTTATTTTATTTGTAATCAAATTCTCTCCGTCTCTTTAGAAGGTACGTCTTTTTTTTATGTTTGTTGTGTGTTTTTCGTTTGTTTTATTAGTTTTATATTTTACTATGATAGTAGATTTACATTAGTGCATGTTTATCCTCTTCTCTTCTTATGTTGAGGTAGTATAGGGTTGTTTTAGGTGATTGGATTCTTTTCTAATTCGTTGAAGTTTGTTCGAATTAAGTTGTTAATTTTGTTGAGTCTATCCAACTTGTTTTATCTTGGCCGGATTTAGTGTGGTTGGTCACAATATTAGTCGAAAACGGAGTTTTGTTTTAATTTTTATATGTGTTCTTTATGTTCTTGGTAGTTCTTGGTTGGTGGATGTGTTTAGTGTGTGTTTGATCTTTCAACATTATAAGTTTTAGTTTTTAAAATTGTTTTTAGCTGCATGTACGAATAGATTATTGATTTGTTATGATTTGAATATCAAATGTTTTAATTATTGGATAATTTTATATATTATACATGTATATGTGTTAGTGTGCAATAATTTTGGATAGGAAGGAATTAAATTCTTCGGTTATAAATTAGATGGAATTAAATATTCATATACATATTAGGAATAATTGATGGTATTCATGTTTTTGAATAGAGGTGTGTTTGGTAAGTGTTTTTATGTGCTTTTATTCGTCTTAAATGGCATATTAAATTTGTTAATTTATTAATTATTAATTAGAATTTATTGGATGCCATAACTGATGGCTTTTATTTAGGTCTTGATTATGTTCAAGGAATTTGTACTCCCTCTGTCCCATTTTAACTGCTTTTGACTTTTTTACACGTATTTTAAGATGTTAAAAAAATTACATCTAAACATGATTATTTTTTATAAAATTTATATCAAATAAAAGTTTAGAGTCTAAACTTTTATTTGATATAAGAATTGAAATTTTTTATTGAGTATAGATATTGTTTTTTTACACCTCAATATACGTGTTAAAAAGTCAAACATCAGTTAAAATGGGACAGAGGGAGTACCATTTTTTGGGTGGCCATAATTGATGGCATATATTTTTGGACCATTATGGGTTGACACGATTATTGTCCTAGATGAATATTGTACGGATATTTTGTTTTGGATTAATAATTGGAATATATTATTTCTTATATTTTGTGATGCTAGTGATAACCTTTGCTGACTAATTGGATAATAAAAATAAACTTATGTTGATTGGGTTTTAAATATTATTTAAATTTTTAATAAAAAATTTATAGAGAATGATTAATTCTTTTCATTCGTTTCCTAACAAAAATTTTAAATTTTAATCTATGTATTTTTGTCCTCGTAAGGAAAGATTAGTATTTATTATGATTTCTTTGTGTGTCTAACCAAAGTAACTTACTTTGGTTAGACATTATAACTTTTCATTATTGTATCATATTTTTATAATTTCTAATTATACTCTTATGTTTGAATAAGTTGTTATATTATTATACTTTCGTCAGGAATTATATGTTATATTTGGGTTTAGTTTCCCCCACATATTTTTTTACTTAATTTATCATTCTTATGTTTGTATTTGTTTGCTTTGATTTTCAGGAACTTGGAAAAAGACCTTACGGGTTTTCTTTTCGGACTTTAAAGTCTTATTATCTAAACGTCCGGAGATATTTTGCGTATCTTTCGGTGCGGCTTATTGTATCTATGATACAACTCATCTACGAGTATGTAGATCCTGACAAAAAAAAAAAAAAAAAAAAGTATTTTCCATCAGAAATATGTGTGTTAGGGCACCTGAAGTAGCTTGCAAGAAGGCGAAGAGAGAGGAAAGTAGCAGCAGCAACGTGGTCACCTTGGGAGACATAGTGCTATAGCAGTGGAACTTAACTACTTAGACTTTGGATGGATGGAGCTTTACCTAAAGCTTGAAGCAGTATTTATACAGGGAAAGAAAGAGGATCGAGTTGGCTCGAGATTGTTCGGAAGTTTGTACATAATAGGCGCCAGCAGCGGCATGCCGCATGAATTCATGCAAAGTTGATAATAATGGAGATGAAGTATCAGATAACTATGGCCTAAAATTTGTATACGTGGCGAGCTACAATAATTTGTTTGAATACGTGGCAATATAAATATATTGTAAATAAAAAAATGATATATTCTATAAAAAAAGAAAAAAATAATAAAGATGTTACGCAGATAATTGTTTGATTTTATATACTCTCTACATTCCAAAATAATAGTCGCTTTGACTTTGTGCACGTATTTTGAGATGTAAAAAACACATACTTCCACACATTATTTTTGAAATTTTTTTTTCTGAATAAAAATTTAACATCTCTATTTTTATTCAGAAAAAGAAATTTTTAAAAATAATATGTAAAAATACGTTTTTTTTCCACCTCAAAATACGTACACAAAGTCAAAGTGACTATTATTTTGGAATGGAGGGAGTATATCCGTATGCTAGCTATTCTTGCGTAATATTTTCCTATGCCATCGACTAGAGAGGGACTAGAACCTACGCTACTGTACAATTGTTTTAAAAATAAATAAAAGGTTCTGGCAAAAAAATAAATAAATAAATAAATAAATAAAAGGTTGGCAATGTACGATCGAACCCATATTTTAAATGAAACTATTTCCTCTTACAATTAATTCACACAGCAATTTAGATTGAGTCCAACGTACAAGTAATGAAAAATAATTTTTAATGTGGGAGTATGAGTTTTGTCCAGGCTATACAGCTTGGACATAAATTTTAACTCTATTTTGTTTAACTCTCTACTCGGTATTGCAAGTTTCAGAGTATATTAATTAACATATATAATATAATAATAAAATTATTAAATAATTATATTATTATATTAATTTTCTTATAATATATAATAACTTTTCTTATCATTATCTAGAGTCGGCTGTACGATCTCACTATTGAGTTGGGAGTACACTATAACGTACAAAATGGTTATTTTTATGGTGGTGTTTGGCTACGGCTTTTAAGCCGACTTCTGGGCTTATAAGTTGGAAGCACTTATTTCGTACTGTTTGTGTAATAAGTCAAGAAGCACTTATAAAAAGCTAGGAATGCTAGCTTTTGTTTCAGGACTTCTGCTTATTTGTCAAACACTTTAATCACTTATAAGGCTTGTCTGGCTTCTAACTTCTACTCCACTTATTTATTTTAAGCAAGAAGCACTTATTTTAAACTCATCCAAACGGTATCATTTCTCCGTGCTTTATCACACATGAATTTCTTATTTGGATACTTAATGTTAGTATTTAAAGAAATCAAGACTTAATAATAGTGTCATTAGTACGTAGTAAAGTAGTTCAAGACTTAATATGCAACTCCAAGAATTAAATAGTCGTTTTGATGAGGTGAATACTACATTACTTCTCTGCATTTCATGTTTGTGCCCGGATGATTTGTTTGTTGCTTTTGATAAACAAAAGTTAATTCAACTTGGTGGGTGTTATCCTGAAGACTTTTCTCCGATTGAACTCCTGACCCTTGATGACCAACTTCAGAATTATATAACCGATATGCTGTCAAGTATTGAATTTTCTGATTTGAAAGGGATTACCGCTCTTGCCAAAAAAATGGTTGAACTAGGAAGGGACAAAGTGTATCCTCAAAGTGTATCCTCTGGTATACAAGTTACTAACATTGTCTTTGATCTTGCCAGTGGCAACAGCAAGCGTGGAAAGAGTATTTTCAGGAATGCATCTTGTTAAGACAAAGCTGATTTCGCATTGGAGATCAGTGGTTAAATGATAGTTTAGTTATATATATCGAAAGGGAAATTTTTGATTGCGTTGACAATGAACTGATCATGCAGCGATTCCAAAACATGAAAACTCGTCGTGGAAACTTGTAATATTATCACATGAACTTGTAAATATTTTTGCTATATATTTATATATTTTGTTTTGTTGCTGGAAATTTATATGGTGCCCCCACTCGCTAAAAGTCCTGGCTCCGCCACTGCTGTGAGCCACGGTTACACAGAGAAGATCCTTATTTAGTACATCTATAATCTACATACTTGGTCTTGCATAGTTGCACGCCCAAAATTTATTAGACTTGTACTGGACTGCATATATAAAGATAACTGTTGAAACTACTGGCTAGTAAAATTAATCCGGTACTTGGCTTGTTTGTTGTTCATAAAGACTCCCCAGTTTTTGTTGTCTCCCCTCTTGTCTTCATCGAACAGGGAAAAGATGTAAATCTCGATAAACTTCAGTGGCCTTTTCGGGGTACCAGCGTTGCGCACATGATGAATCAAATTTTTGTTGTGAGTAGCCGCAATTAAATTACTAGTGCCTTCTCCTCCTGCTGTTGGCCATCCGATTTCAGACACGACCACGTCCAAACCGGCGCCATTAGCCTTCTCCAGCGCAGAGTATACACTGTCGACCATAACATCGAATATATTCATGTAGGCAAGCGGTCCATCTTGCACAACAGGACTTCGACGCTGGAAAGTAGCGTATTCTAGACGAGGATCTTGCGAGGTTGTAGTGCTCTTCTGTAGATCACGAGGAATGTCACCCTTATTGTATAGGTAGCTGTAGTAAGGGTGTAGGTTCACTAGCAAGGGCGTCCTGGTGTTAAACAAGAAACGAATGATGGGATCGAAAAATTGAAGAAATACTGGATTGAATTCGGCTTTGGATGGAGGGGAAGTGTTGACAAGAGCATCCGATTGGTCTATTGCGGTGGTTACTGGGATATGATTGAACTGCGCGGATGTGGATATTGAGTTCTGGATGTTGCGCATAGCCTGAAGGAGAAAAGGCACGAACTGGGGAGTTCCTGAGAACTCGTATGGAGTGACCCCATTGCCAACAACAATATACCTGAAGTTGACATCGTGGTAATTCTTGATGTTCCCTTGGATCCACTGGTCCGCGTTATCTTGGCTCGCGGCCACCCATTGAAGCTCACTGTTTGGGACACCGAGCATAACTTCGATTCCGGTGTTTCCAAGGGATTGTAAAGCATTATGGTCAGGGCCGTAAAGTCTTATCCTTTTGATTCCAGCAGATTGGACAACAGAAACAGCTTCTTGTGCGGAGGGTTGATTGGTAGCAAATGTTCCGTAGCACACACCTACTGCCTGCGGTCCTGCTTCCGGGCCATGTCTTACTGTCGCACCTGATTACATAAACACAGTAGAATAAATACATGTAATTTAATTTTAAAAAAATAGCTAGATATATATTATGTGAATTTGTATACCTGAAGTGGCATGTAGGACGGCAAATATCGAGCAGAACAGTAGCAGCAGCCGAGAGAGCATAGTGGTGTTAGAGGCCCGTAGCCGTAACCTGGGTGTAAGTCTAGTTGAGAATAACTACAGAGAAGTGCTATGAGTGTAGATAAATTGTAATCATATTTATAGACGAAATAGATAAGATCGAGTGTGCGGGAGATAAGATCCAGATTGTTCTCAAGTGTGTTGGTATTACGCATGCTGCGTGCCGCATGAAATTTTTTTGGCCAGGTGTAAGACATGCAGACCAAATGAGTGTGCGCGAGTACTTGTGGAGTCACCGTAAGGCATTTCTAATAATGCTCTTAAATCATTTTTTAAAAAATATATAATATATCGGTAGAATATTGTAATGCTCTAACTCTAAATTTTTATAATTACTTTTAATTCATATATTATTATTATTATTATTATTATTATTATTATTATTATTATTATTATTATTATTCGGGAAAAAAGTAAGAGACAGAATAAGAGAGAAGTGAATACACAGTACGTATAGACGAATATCATAGAGATAAAAAAATATTGAGTCGTTAATTATCTCTATCTTATTTTGTTAAGGAGAAAATTAAGGATTAAACATACCAATTTATTAAAAAAAGTGATCACGTATAGCTTCTTTATTTAGAACCTACAGCCATACATGTCAACATTTATTAGACATAAACATTATACATTCATGTTTAATTATCAAAACTGAAAATTGATCTGATACTTCGCTTGCTTGTTGTTGTCGAATACTCCCCAGTGCCTTTCAAACTCCTCAGAATCTCTTTTATTCTCATCAAACAAATTGAAGATATAAGTCTCTATACGCTTCTCAGGTCTTTTTGGAGTTCCATTGTTAAGTACATGGTTAATCAACCTGGTGTTATGGGTTGATGCATTTTCAATTGTAGCCGCGTCACCCCCATCAGTTGGCCAACCAATTTCAGACACGACCACATCTAAAGATGATCCACCGGCCTTCTCTAGAGCGGAATGTACACTATCAACCATGGCGTCAAAGACATTTGTGTAGCCAAGCGGTCCATCTTGTAAAATCGGATCTTGACGTTGGAAAGTAGCATATTCAAGACGTGGAGTTTGTCCGCTGTTGCCATGTGCATCAAACTCTGATGGAATATCTGCCTTGTTGTGCACATAGCTAAAGTAAGGGTGGAGATTTACCAACAATGGTACGTTGTTATTGTTTACTAGAAATTTGATAATGGGGTCAATAAACTGTCTAACTTCTGGCCTAAATTGACCCTGTGATGGTGGACAAGATTGGATGAGAATCTCAGACTGATCAATGGCAGTGGTGACTCTGATTTTATTTTGAAGCCCACACGCTGAAATTGCGTTCTGAATGTTTTGCATGGCTTGGAGAACAAACTGCGCGAACTGAGAAGTTTGGTCGTGGGCTGGAGTTATTCCATTACCAACTACAACATACCTAAAATTAACCTCTTGATAATTTTTGATGTTGTCTTGAACCCACTGATTAGCGTTATCCTGTGAAGAGGCCACTGATTGAAGTTGTTCGTTGGGGACGCCAATCACAACTTCAATTTTTGTATTTCTAAGAGATTGTAAAGCATTATGGTCAGGACCATATAGTCTCATTCTTTGAATCCCAACGGTCTGGATGAGAGGGATGGCTTCTTGAGCTGTTGGTTGATTGTCAGCAAATGTTCCATAACATATACCTACAGGTTGTGCTCCTTGTTGACCGCAAGATTGTTGTCCTTGTTGGTTTCCACCTTGTTGACATTGGTTGATTCCACCTTGTTGTCCCTGTTGATTTTGGTTACTTCCACCTTGTTGACCTTGTTGTTGTCCTTGTTGACTTTGGTTACTTCCACCTTGTTGTCCTTGGTTGCTTCCACCTTGTTGCCCTTGACCTTGTTGGCTTCCACCTTGTTGCCCTTGACCTTTTTGGCTTCCACCTTGTTGCCCTTGATCTTGTTGGCTTCCACCTTGTTGTGGTCCTTGTTGGCTTCCACCTTGTTGACTTGTCTGACCTTGTTGGTTTCCACCTTGTTGGCCTTGTTGTTGTCCTTGTTGGTTTCCACCTTGTTGGCCTTGTTGGCTTCCATCTTGTTTGCCTTGTTGACCTTGATTGCTTCCAACTTGTTCGCCTTGCTGACCTTGATTGTTTCCACCTTGTTGTCCTTGTTGGTTTCCACCTTGTTGTCCTTGTTGGTTTCCGTCTTGTTGACTTCCACCTTGTTGTCCTTGTTGATTTCCACCTTGTTGGCTTCCACCTTGTTGTCCTTGCGATTGACCTTGTTGGCTTTGTTGTCCTTGCTGACCGCATTGGGATGCGTCTCCTACTTGTTTGCCACAGTTTTGTTGATCTCCTCCCTGTTGGCTACCTTGTTGGACTTTTGGTTGTTGGTCTTGATTGCCACCAGGTTGTTGACCACTTCCTTGTTGTCCTTGTTGGGATCCCGGTTGTTGGACTTGTTGGCCGCTAGGCTTCTGATCATTTGGTTGCTGGTTACAAGGTTGTTGGCCTCCAACTGCTTGTCCGCATGTTGGTTGGGCTCCAACTTGTTGTTCGTTAAGCAGACGAGAACCTGTTTTAATTAAATATACAAGCAATTATATCATGAGACTTAAATAAATTGATATCATCATTAATTACACAATCAAATTATTATAATATAATCTTATACATTTGCATAGAAATAAAATTACTATTAATTCGAGGAGTTTAATGATACACGTACCTGTAGTAATATGCAAAGACCCGGTGACAAGTAAGGAAAGTAAAAGTAACACAAGAGGGATCCTGGAATGCATTTTATTTAGGAACTTGAGGCTATCTCTAATGGTGTTTTTTATACGGAGGAAATGTTTTTTTTTTCTTATGATGATATGCATATAAGTGCGTCCTATTTATAGGGCAATGGATAATGTACCTGGCCAATATTATGGGCATATTAACTTGAGAGGCAAAGAGGGACAGATGGCATGCATGCAGGGTTGTTTGTTATATGACAAGTAACGTGTTTAAGTTTCTTTTATTATGTGGCTTGTTCTCTCACAAAGAGATAGCTATAAACTTATGATAAACTCTAATGAGTTGTGCACATCAAAGTTGTTCATATGAATTTGTATCTTAGATTCGGATTTTTCCTAAAATTGAAATATATGTGGCAAAGTGATCAAATGACAGCTGTGGCTTGAGTCGTATTTTTCCTAAAATTAGAATATATGTGGCGAACTGACTAACTCTTTCAAGAGAGAAGCTAATTTTAAAAAGAAATAAAATTATTCCTTTTTCAACCTTCATTCACCGCGTGATAATTGAAGATATGAATTCGTTTCTTCTACAAATTTTATCCGTTTACAAAATATATACTGTATTTATTAATCGTCGAATATTTATCATAAAACATTTAACGATCAATAAATGAAATTTTTTTTTACAAATATATTTTTAACTTTTTGACATGATTATAGTGTTTTTATGTGTTATACATGAAATAAAAATCCAAAAATTGTTATAAAATTATATTCATATATTTTAATTTAGAATGAAAATAATTAGTTTGTATTTAAAATATTTAAATTGTGTATTAAAAGCTAATTGAAGACGGAGAGAGTTACTGCATTTTTAATACTCGCCCAATCCCACTAATTGTTATAGAGGTTTTTGTTATAATTTAAATTTTAAATATTTTAAAGAAAATAGAATTAAAATAATTTATGAATTCTATATATTTTATAAAATATTTAAAATACATGTCGAGCTATTCTTATCCACGTATTCAACCCAGGGCAATGAAGGAATCGGCCAAGTCTTCGTCGGTTGAGTTAGGCTATAGACTCAAGCACGGGGCAGGTTGTCAAACAAAACCTAAGAGCCTATCCATTTCAACCTACATCGATGAACCCCGGCGAAAGGACATCAAAGTTGCTCACATGGATCTTACTTTTTGTAGATGTAGATGTGCCATGTCCCCAGATGCTCGATGCTCAATGCTCGTTCAGGGATATATTCAACTAGAATTCAAAAACAATAATTCATTCATAAAATTTGAAAATATTCACTTCAGATTTTAAAAACATATCAAAATCTGAGAGTATCTAGTTAAAATTTTAAATTATACTACTAAATATGGTTGTATTGAAGTAGGATTTTTAAATTATATTTTAAAATCTGACAGTATTTGGTTGAAATTATTTAAAATTCCTGATGGTATTCAAATACTGATAGATTTTTTTTTAATTTCATAAAATGATGGATTTTGTGGGATTGATATTTGAAATCCTACCAAAATTAATGAGATTTTGAAACATGTGTTTAAATTCTAAATACTCTCACCAACTAGTGACATTTTATTTAGAATCAGCATAAAATCCAAATCAAATTCAATCCATTAACAGTAAGACTCTCATTTAGTTTGACGAGTAAGATACTCTCTCTCTCTCAGCGGAACAGGTTAAAAGCTCGTTTGACTGAGTTTAATATTATGATTTATAATTTAATGTGACTTTATTTGTTAAGATAAGAGTTTAGAATATGACTTACTGATTAATTATTTTGTGTTAACTCAGGCAACAGTTATGGGTGAAGAGTTAGAAAATCTTGAAAGGAGATGGGTACTTGTGTCAAGCGTGGTCTTTAAAAGCCATTTTCTCTGGAAATTATGCATTATACTCTTCAGACATCGTGCATGTCATTTTCTTCCTAATTAAACGCTCTTCAGACATCTCTTTTATGTATACATGTGAATAAGTAAGATCCTAGTTTTGTGCAATGTCGATACTTCCTTCCGTGTTTTTTTGTGTTGAGAATGAGAATCATGCCCATACTTTGTACTACTATGCAACTTTCCATCAAGGCAGTAGATGTTTATTTAGTTTTCTTGTCACTGTATACAAGTAAACTAAGACAAGTTTAACCCGGAAGGCATATCTTGATCACCCGATCAGACTCCAGTAGCATAATTTCCGCCAAGTTTCTGCTAAAATTCACACCAGTGGGATAAAAACATTATAATTAAGCAGTTCATTATAATTAATCTAGATCAAACACTGCAATATATCATATTGTGTCCAATCTATAATCCACTAAGCGTAGACACCAAATTAAACCTGCAAAAGTGTCTAAGACAGTAATTAACAGACAATACAGTAGCTAAAAAAATGTGTGTCTGAGTATGCGAATTCCAGTCTTTTCATTCACATTCCTAAAGTTACAAAAAAACTATGATAGCACTATCTCTGCCATTGCTTAATAAGGATTCCCATGAAAGGGTAAACACTGCTTATGCGATATCAGCATAAGAACACATTCCACGATGACACCCCCCCCCCCCCCCCCCCCCCCATCACTCATTGAATCCTGGTATCATTGCTTAATGACAGAGAGATTTTGCGTGCTGATTAATAAGAAAGTATATGGTCATTCTTCGGACGCCAAGGAACTCATTATAAGCATGAACTTACTATCACTCCACGAAAGTTAATTCCAGTAGTTACTATAATGTATACAGTATGTGACAATAATTAGGAGAGCCTAATGATATATACCAAATTCTTAGAAAGGTGGTTAAAGCACCAAAAAACACAAGACAGTAGTTGAATAAGTGGTCCAGAAGGAAGTCATTATTTTCATAAAGGAGTTACTCCATAATTGGACTTAGCTAGTACAGTATGTTCTGATTTCAACAAGTTTTTATTGTATGTTCTGTGTTTTTGAGAAAACCGAATCATAGTATTATATTCTAACACTTAATTACGCAGATTAAATGATCGACCTCTTTGACCACGGATAAGCAGATGACTATATATGAAGTGACTATCAATAGTCATTCAGATAGACTGGAATCTGAGCCGGGGCAACTTAGGTATATATTCCCTACTTTTCCCTCTCTGCTGTCAAATGTCAATCTACTCTCCAATGAGAAACAGTAGTAGATGTTAACAAACCAGAATTTTGTGGCCTTTCAATAATTGTAGAGCATCTAGAATTTTCGGCCAGGACCAGAGAAATTTTCTGTATTCTGTATTATATAAGTGATGATGAATTCCATTTCTCCCCTAAATTATATGACTTTTGGACGCTACATTCTTGAAATTATTTTACGAGGCCTCGGGTAAGAACATTTTTCTTTGGTAGGGACGGCCAAATCACTATCTCAACTAAAAGAACTAAAATAAACATGCACGATAATCATTTGTGCAGGTGGGCCTTTCTGGGGCATCATATGGGAGCAAACATACTTGGTAGGGGTCTCCAACTCTAAATTGGAAGTTTCATCTGTTTGGAAACTTACAGACCGTCAAAGAAAATAGCTCAGGCAACAGTTATGGGTGAAGAGTTAGAACACAAACAAGGTAACTGAAAGAGACAGGAAGGTAGTTTAATTTCCTGTGGTTTATAAAGTTCAGTATTGATTCAACTTTTTTCCTCCCTGATTGGAAACAATTTATAGAAAAATAAAATAAATGGAGAACAATTATCTTATAGTGTTAATAAACGGTCATCGGTTGGTTATAAGTGGTCAGTTATGTCTTTTCTTATAATGTTAATAAACGCGGTAAGTATGCTGCAATAATTGTATGTTGTGGACCTAACTATCTAAGAACCACCTTTATCTTCTTCTTAAATACTCTTCAAATATTCTTAAGATAATGTACCAATACTCATTCCTTTAAAGGTATTGACAACACTTTGTCCCTCCCAATCTCCCCAAGAAAATGCACTCACCTGCAGGAGTGTTCAGACAAAATGACGTGCTTGGCAGGTTACTTGTAGCCCTTTTATTAAGTTGTAACTGTAACAAAAACGATTTCTGTTCTAGCCTTCCTGCTGAGACCCCAACCGCTTCTCCCAACTCAAATCTCTCAATTTTATCATCACTACAGGCATTAAAACTTGATGGCCAAATCTTTTTTGACAACATCGACTATGCATCCAAGGACTTTGGCGATAGATACCATTTCCTTCCTGCAGCAGTTTTACATCCAAAAACAGTACAAGATATTTCATCCATAATTAAGCATATCTACAGTTTGGGCACCACTTCTGCTCTCACTGTAGCTGCCAGAGGCCATGGTCACTCCCTTGAAGGTCAATCACAAGCGCATAATGGACTGGTGATTAACATGGAATCATTTCGGGAACAAGACATGCACTTTCACACTGGAGAATTACCATATGTGGATGTGTCCGGTGGTGAACTATGGATAAATATACTGCAAGAGGGCCTTAAACATGGTCTCGCACCCAAATCTTGGACAGATTATCTTCATCTCACAGTTGGCGGAACTCTGTCAAATGCTGGAATCAGCGGGCAAGCCTTTAGACACGGTCCACAGATAGATAATGTCTACCAGCTTGAAGTTGTCACAGGTACATTGCAGAAACTTATAATACAATATATATTTCCAAACACACTGACTGTAACGCTCTACCTCAATTTTGAGCTCAGCAAAACAAATATAATTGTATCATACGTTATCAAGTGTACTCTTTATTCGAACAGGAACAGGAGAAATAGTAACATGTACAAGCAAGCAGAATGCTGACCTTTATTATGGTGTTCTTGGAGGACTAGGCCAGTTTGGCATTATCACAAGAGCTAGAATCTCTTTGGAACCAGCACCCGCGAGGGTAATATTAATGTATCTACATACAAAAAGAATAACAAGCTCACGGTCATAAGAAGAATAAATTGATGAGCTTAATATTTCATCTTTTACAGGTAAAATGGATAAGAATGTTGTATAAAGACTTCAGCATGTTCTGCAGGGACCAGGAGCATCTTATATCATCACGAAATTCTTTTGATTATGTTGAAGGATTCGTGATAATAAACAGAACAGGTTTACTGAATAACTGGAGATCGTCATTTAACCCCAGAGACCCTCTAGAAGCTAGTGAATTCCATTCTGAAGGAAAAACTCTATACTGTCTAGAAATCGCAAAATACTTCAACCCCCAAGAAAATGACATAATAGAGCAGGTAAACTGGCAAAGTATTAAAACCTCGGTGACTACCTAAACACCAGAAGTTTCCTAGTACTGACCTCTCTTTTCTGTTGTATCAGATAATTGACAGCTTGTTATTAGAACTGAGTTATATTCAATCCACCCTCTTCCTATCAGAAGTATCCTATTTGGAATTTCTTGATAGAGTGCATGCCGAGGAGAAGAAACTTCGACAGATGGGCTTGTGGGAGGTTCCTCACCCATGGCTAAATCTTCTGATTCCAAAAAGTAAAATTCATGACTTCTCCCAAGAAGTTTTTGGAAAAATACTTGTAGACACGAGCAACGGTCCTGTACTAATCTACCCGGTTAACAAATCAAGGTACTAGTTCACCTTCTATCATGTGGCACACCATTTATATACAGTTCTCACAAGACACTTATGTACTGAAAAGGTGAAGTATAAAGAAAACAGAAAAAAAACATGGGGTTTTGACAAGGTGACTAATTTAAGTACATATAATGTCATGTACCCTATAATTGGTCCCTTTGTTTTACAGGTGGAATAATGAAAATTCTTTGGTAACCCCAGAAGAAAATATTTTCTACCTAGTGGCATTTCTATCCTCAGCCGTAGCATCATCCACAGGAACAGATGGGTTGGATCATATCCTAATGCAGAACAATAGAATTTTAGAGTTCTGTGATTCGAATTGTCTTGGAGTGAAACAATATTTGCCCAGCTACAGCACTCGAGAAGAGTGGAAAGCTCACTTTGGCCCCCGGTGGGAAACATTCAGGCGAAGAAAAACAACTTATGATCCGTTGGCAATACTAGCTCCAGGCCAGAGAATCTTCCGGAAAGCAGTAGATTCACTGTAGCTAGCATCAGTTATGAAGCCTTTAGTATCTATTGCTTTTAGCCTTCGAACGAACAACGTAAATAATTTTTCAAATATGTTCTCTCAACTAGGAGCAGTCTTCTTTTAGCATTTGAATGAACAACATAAATACTCTCAGATATCTTCTAAAAAATGGAAAGCAGTCTTTTTTTAGCGAGACTTTACAAGTGAAAAGTAAGTAAAGTTGGTGAAAACAAATGAAAATAGATGCAATTATAATATAGTTTCATTCCAAAACTTTCACTCCAAAAATGAGATAAAAGTGAACGTACATTTGATTTCACTTACATTTACTTACTTTCTCTTTAAAAAAAATTCAAGAACGAGGCCTTGAGAAAGACTTATACATGGGCATATACATGGGCATAAAACGAACTGGCGGAGCGCTAATACCAAGTATAATGATCTGAACCCACAACTCAATTCATACCGAACAGGCGAACATAATAATCCACCACGTGTCAGTTCAAAAAAGCTATCAATGTGGTAAAGCACCGATTTCGGATGTTTTTGGTAAGCAAAAATCTCTTTTACAGTGAATTAAACTAGACAGTTAATTTAGGTATATACTCCGTCTCTTCTTAAACTTTTAACTAGTATAAAAGTCCGTGTGAGGCACGGCGTTCTAATTTATATCGTGTTTTAAATAATATTGACGTGTCATCGTATTGTTTCGAGCAATTTAATAGTAATTATGAAAATTAAATAATATTGACGAATTTTTTATTTTTTGACAAAATAAGTAGATATGAAAATGTTATATTTGCAACCTAATAACATTAATAATAATAATAATAAGTACTATATTTTTTTAAAAATTATGTATCAAAAGCTACAGCTAAATTGATTTTTCTATATTCAAATTCGTGAGGATATAGAGGTCATCATCATATTATCTACATGTTCAAAATTACATTCGACATGAATACTGAAATATTTAGATTTTAAATATATTATTCCTCATTAAAAGTATCTGTAATTTATTGTTGAAAATTATTAAATTATTTCACCTAACATAACATGATTTTGATGAAAACTTGTTCTTGATATGTTGAATTACGATATCCTAAATCGTCATTAGAAGAAGATGTGTGGCGTGCATTGTTTTACATTTATAAACTTGTTCTTGATATGTTGAATTACGATATTTTTTTAGATTAATTTGTAAATGAAAAATTAATTTAATTGTAGTTTGAATCATTTTATTTAACCGGTATGTTATATATTGATCGGTGGCATATTAAAAATTATAGTTTTAAGACTTTAATATATATAGCTTATTTCTATCTGTTATTTTATTTTAACCAAGTAATTTTTTTGAAAATAAATCAAGTAAAATTTATATCTCAACTCTTTTTAGTAGGTCTCGTAAACGCTTTTTATTATTATTTGAATGACTTTTAATTAACAATATAGAATTTCCCTAAAATCAACTTTATATCACAAGTTATAATATTTCAAATTCATATATCATCAAAATTACATCATTTAGATATATATTCTAACACCAAATTTGATGTCTCTGACATTATTCTTATATCTATTTTTTTTTAAAACAGATTTAGTTACACGTCCAATTCTAAATTCATAAGTTTAAAATAAAAAAAATTCTAAATAAGAATATTCCTTTAGTTACCTTATTTAGTGTTCACCAAAATATTGTAATCTCTTTGTAAATCACCCTTTATAATAGAAAATTTTAATATGACATGGTCCATGTTGAAAGCCCATCAATGTTTTGTTTCAGAGAAATTCGCTGAAATCTTAGTTCTTGAGCTTATTTCTCACATTCATTACTTAAAATTTCTATTATATTGTATTGGTACTCGTTTAAACTATTAAGTTGGATTTGAATTTGTTCATTTTTATACGGATATGAATTATATCTATTTTTAGAAAGTGGAATCATGATTCGAGCCCTATTATTCATATCCTTTTTCAATTTTAAATTTATTTATGTAAATAATTAGTTTATTGATATTAATCTATCATGTAAACAATATATGAGACTTAGCTGAAATAATAATTTATCTTAAATAAATAAGATATTGAAAAGAATATAAATACCATAGTTTTAATGTATTTGGTTAACGCTTTTGGATAACGTGTTGATTGCTTGTGTAGCTCAAGTGGTTTAAGTGGTGCACATAAATTAGAGTGGTCTTAGGTTCAATTCTTGTCAACACCAATTTTTTTTATATAAACAAGGAGGAGGTAGGCTCGGAGTTTTCGAAGCTAGATAATTTATTTCTATTATATATATATATATATATACTTACATATAAGTAGAATACGAGAAAGAGGAATTAGGAAAATCACACACACATACATATATTCTTAACAAAAGAATTTATAACTTTTCCAGACATTTCAAAATGCTGGTTGAATTTGTAACTGTTAATTTTAAAAGTGATACGGAGTTTATTCTTATCATGGTGAAATTGTTTCGAAAAAGAATATCACTACAGAGATTGTGTTCAATTTGTAACAAGGATAACGAGATAATTTTTACTTATTAATTTCATCATGTCCTTTGGCTGAAATTTCTAGAAGAGATGTGATATTAATGAATTTGAGGAAAAATAGCGTTGAGTTTGAATCTTCCTTTCTACATTTGTTAGATAGAACTGTGAAATGTCAATTGAAAAATTTTGTGGTGATTATGTTACATACTTAATGACTGAATTAGAATAGTAAGCAGTTGTTAGTGAGTATTGTCATCATTTCAATAATGATTTGTCTTGAACCGTAAAAAAATATATCTCTCCGTTTACACTTTCTAATGATGGATTTCATAGGTGTGTCATGACTCAAAATGGTACTACAAAGATGAATGTTGATGTAAAAAATTTTTGAAGTCTAACCCACGTTTTAGTCGTGGTATGATATTACCAGATTCCAATGTTACTTGAACGAAGGCTCGAGTTGGATCTATTAAAAGTGTTGTACGGTCTAAGAGCATCTCCAAGGGTTGAGACATGTTAGTTAAAATATCTATGTGTCATCTTAAGTGGCATTTTTGGATGATATGTAAAAAGAAATACTCTCCAACCATCATCCTTTAGCAAAAAAAATATAGATAATCATATTTGATTCAATAAATTTGTTGAACTAGTAAAACTATTATGTATAATTTTAACTTGACATAATTATACATAATTCCATTAAAGTGTTTTTCTCACCTGTTAGCAAAAAACTTGTATAAACAATTTACATAATCATTATAGCTAACAAATTTAGAAATCACCCTTGGAGATGCTCTAAGATCATAAGGCTATCGGGATATGAGATGATTGAGTTAAATTAAAGAGACAAATTGACATGAAAAATATATATGAAAGCCTCTGTTCGAAAAGTCGGTGATTAATCACGATTAGTCACTGATTAATCCCTGTTCCGTAACTCACCGAACTGATTAAATCTCCGATTAATCACTGATTAATCCGATTAATCCCCGATCAATTCAATTAATCACCGATTAATCCCTGTTCCGTGACTCCACCGATTAAGTCTGATTCCCACTTTTTACAACACTGATAAAAACAAATGATTATTGTGACATTGCAAATAATTAACGGTTTTTCTAGTGAGCACATGCTAAGCACTAAAATTTATAAGTTTTGGTGATTTTGATTGGTAGCTACTTCTTTATAATGGTGGATCCCTTGCAAATTCACCAACCACACCAATCAAACTCCGCCATACTTATAGAATTTGGAGTTTAGCATGTGCCCATGGGAACACACTAAACAAACCCAATAATTAAAAGTAATGTAGTTTTAACAGTGATGTCCGTGCTAAATTAAATGTTTATTTATTTTCTATTTAAGTAATGAAAGTATTGTTTAAAAAAAATACTCCCTCCGTTTTTTAATATTTGACGTTTTGACTATGGACACGTACTTTTAAGTGATTTGACCGAGTAATTAAAAATCTTGTTTTTCAAAAAATTTTTTGAATAAAAATATATAATCAAAATTTTAATTCACAATAAAAATCAATCTAAAATAATAATTTTTACAATCCGGTCAACACCTGAAACTGCAGTACTTTAATGACCGAAAACTCTGCACACACACCCAAGAAAAAGAAAACACCAGTATGGTGTTAAAATTGTAACAATTATCATGAAGGCGAAAACAAAAGTAACCCCGCCAGAAACATGATGTTCAATCATATGCTTAAGTTTAATAGCTTTTTCACTGGTTTTCTTGCCAGAGACGGGATCAACCTCCACATCAGCCCATGCCATTATCTTACGTGTCTTGCTTTTAGCTTTCGAGAATAGCTCCCTGAACTTCACTGCAGATCCCAGATCCACTCTAAAAATAATGACATGAGAAGCCGAAGACTCGCTTTTGGAAATTTGTTGCCATGAATTCCCCGGAGTCGTCACCACGTAAGCATTCCGATCTGTCTCCTTATTAATACCCTGGTGAAATCCAGGTATGGTGTAGTTACCCACCGGAACGATATTTCCTGCACTTGCATGATACGAGAAAGTCAAGTTGAGGCTTTCATAGTAAACTCCCATACTATCTTCGTTGTTTCCAAGGTGGAGCTTGAAGTAGATAATGGACTGGTTTAAGTTGGAGAGATCAGAACTTTGAAGATTAGCTATGTAAAAATCTTCAATAGAACAGGAGATTGAACCTTGTTTTACCATAGCTAAGCTTACCCATATCCAAGGAGGGAGGTAAATAAAGATCAATGTCCAGCCGCACACACATGATACTAGTTGGTATTTTGGGTTTAGAGCATCATCTATATGACCCATATCTCTTTCCGCTTTTCTTTTACTTTTCGGAAAGAATTTGGTGGTTGTACTCGATAAATATACAAAACAATCTGAGTTCAGATTTACAGGTTTTACATGACAAGATGAGACTGAAAATATTGGATCTCATCTCCATTGATAGTCCATAGTTAAATATTCTTGAGTTTCTGCGAGGGCCCGGTAAATAAGATCATGAGACGAACAATATAATAATAATAATGTGGTTGGTAGTCAATAAATTGGGTGTATTATCAGGATATTCACTCCGTTTTGAGATGTGGCTTCACTTTTTAACACAAGTTTTAAGATTTTTTATCGCAAACCTAAAATCATGTGTTTATAATTTTCTTTTTTAGAATACTATTATTAATCATATATATTCTTTTTAAAAAGTTACAATTAGTGATTCTAAAATAAATGGAGTATAATGCTACATAGGATAGGAGGATAAATTCCAAATCCAAAGCCATGTTCAAGTAGGAGTAACCCTGTAACCTGATCAATTTCGAAATTTTGATGAAAAATACTTAATTCTGACTAGTAACCTGCATCAGATCAATTCATTTCAAATTATATTTAGTTTCAAAAATTATTGAAAATGGTGAATTCTAATTTGAACCCATGTTTTTTTACCATGGTAATTACTAATTAGAGCATTTTCAATATGATTTCTAATTTTTTTTTATCTAATATATAACTCTTAACAAGTTAATATATCGAAATCGTGACAACTTCAAACAAATTTTTATTTGTACTATATTTATATTTATATTGGAGAGGGGAATGAATTAGAGAGGAGTGAATATTATATTAAGAGCATTTGAATGTTATTTAAAAGAGAGCAGAACGAAAAAAATACTTATATTTTTAAAGAGCCACTAGAGTTGAAAAAATCGAAAAGAGCACTAAATTGGAGAGAAGCGAATATTATATTAGAAATATATGAATGTTATTTTAAAAAAAGGGAAAAAATTGTTAAATTTTTAAGACGTCATTAGATTCTATTTTTAGCTCTGATATTAAAACGTCTGTGAAGACTAGTAATACAAAAAAAAAAAAAGATATGTTCGCGATTACAAACAAAAAATTATTTTCTACTAATAAAAATCTCATGCATAAATAAAAAATACTTTTTCCGTCCTATCATGTTCTTTGCGGTTTGTTTTTTCGGATATTGCCCCACCTATTTCTTTACATTACAAAATTTTCCTGACATAGTTAATGAGTCCCATCAATTTCTCACATATCCTCCTTTTTCATATTACTATACTACTTTTACTCTGCTATCTTTTGAAGGAGGAGTATATCATATACACAAGAGGAAGCAGCATGATACAAAATATCGATTTTTTTAGTGTGTGCTCATGCGCACATGCTAAGCATTAAAGTTTATAAATTTGATTATTTTAGTTGGTTTTTGTATCTTAATAATAGCGAATCTCTCAAATTTATAAAATTTCACGCTTAACATGTGTTCAGAACATAAAGCAGTACCTCGCAAGTCGCAAGCCGCGAAACCCAACACTACAACTTTTCTGTCACGTGAAGGTGCTCGTATATCTAGGCTGGATCAAACTATTTTAATAGAATGAGACAAACGCGCGTGACTTTTTTGTATTTTTACGATGTACATAGGGGTTGTAAATGAGCCGAGCCGAGCCGACTCTAGAATGCTCGTGTATCGTTTGTTAAAAAATTAGCGAATTCGAACTCGAGCCCGAGCTTAGATCGAGCCAAAAATATTGTTTGAGGATCGACTCATTAAGGAATAACTCTGCTCACGAACGGCTCGCGAACCGCTCACGAGCTGTCTCACGAGTTTTTGCTCACGAACCGCTCATTAACTTATGCTCACGAAAATGTCTCACGAATTTTTGCTCACCAACCGCTCATTAATTTTGTTCACGAGCTTGTTTAATAAACTTTGCTAATGAGTTAGCTTATACTCATAAATTTATTTACGAGCTTGTTTGTTATTTAATATAATTAAAAAATAAATTAAAATTCTAACAATATTTTAATTTATGCTCTAAGGAATCATAAATTCATAATAACTACACTCAAGAGCCATATTCACGAGGCACGCTCACGAGCCATGTTCACGGGCTCACGAACCATGTTCACGAGCCAAGTTCACGAACCATTTTCACGAACTCATAATTCGAACTTGTTCGCGAACTATCGAGTCGAACTCTACTTCTACTGTGCTAAAGTTCAGCTCGTTTATAAAACGAACCTTAAAATTGTGCTCAAGATCGACTCGTTTATGAATCGAACCAAGCTCGAACCGAGCTTTTTTCGAACCGAACACCGAGCGGTTATCGAGCGTATCAACTCATTTACAACCCTAGATGTACACGCATACAGCTCTTCTAGTCTTTTGGTAGTCGTATTCCAGCTGGGATGTATTAAATTTTATATATTAAAAATTAATGGGTCCCACCACTTCACCCACTTTTCTTTCTCTTTTCCACTACTTTATACATATTTCTTAACCTCCGTGCCCAAACTCAATGTAAACTATTGAGGGGGACGGATGGAGTATTGATTATATAGTTCCGTAACTTATTTTTGAATAAAAATTTAACATTTAAAATTTAATTCAGAAAAAAATTAAAAATAAATTGTATAACTACACTTTTCAGGAGCATTAAAGTCCGTACGGCGTTCCCGTCCCCTGATATATTTGGTGGTGTTTGGCTGCGGTTTTTAAGCCCAGCTTCTGGATTTATAAGTTAGAAGTGCTTATTCGTACTGTTTGTGTAAAAAGTCAAAGGGTACCTGTAAAAAGCTGAAAATCTTAATTTTTGTTCTATGACTTCTACTTCTTTCCAAAACACTTTAATCACTTACATGTCTTAACTTGCTTTTAATATATATTTCACTTATTTACTTTAAACAAAAAGCACTTATTTTAAGCTCAGTCTAAGTAGCCCCATACTATATAGTTCCAGGGGACGGATGGACTACCACTACATATAACGATATACAGACATCATACAATACTCCCTCCGTCCCATTGATTAATATACATATGAGGAGTGACACGGAGGTCAAGAAAAAATATACTGTAAATGTGTAAAATGAGGGTAGTGTGAGTAAAATGGTGGGACTTACTAATATTTAATGCATAAAGTGGATGCAGTGGAAGAAAGTAATCGATGTAATCTAGTTTTTATATTATATAAACTTACTATTTTTAGTATGTATATAATTAATGGAACGTCCAAAAAAAATTGTATATAATTCAGTGGGACGGGGAGTAATTGACAGAAGAAGTGCCAAATAATGTCACAACTAGTCTTAATATATTTTTGAACAGCCTTGATATTTTTAATAGAAACAATGATAGATAAACTTGAAATTTAGAATATTTTAAAATGATATAACCGTAATTTATATATAATGTTTATATTTAAATTATAAGCTATAATTTGTTTATTTGAATCAAATATTAGCAAGTTTTATGAACAACATAAGATTGTTATTATATAATTTATGATTATTTTTACTCTCAATTTAATATCTTTAAAATAGAAAATTTTAATGATCATTTTTCGGATCCCAAGCCATCACTTACAGTGTGATGGCTAATAATCATCCTTACAAGTGAAAAAAATTGAAAAAAACCAAACAATACATACAACAACATAAAAGCAGATTGAAAAAACAATGAATCCTTTGTATCCAGAACTGTGCCCTGAGGAAGACCTAAGCCTTGTACCTTTGTCCCCAACTTTGTTGGCGCTTCTTGTGCTAATTTTGACATCTCCGTGCAACAGTAAATGATGTCTCTTGCTTTTCCAGGATGCATATTTGAATCTCACCGCGGTAGCCAAATCTACACGCAGAACCACTTGAGACACATTCTCTGAAGCTTCTTTCCAGGAAACCCCATGTGTCTCTACATAATCGGAACGGTCAATCCTGGATCCATGATCATTGCCCTTCTGGTAAAACCCGGGTGTTGTATAGTTGGCTACAGGAACAACAACACTTGTATTGGGATTCACGTAGGAAAATGTGAGAGTGATATTGTCATAGTAAACTCCCATCTGGTAGGTAGTGTCGCGAAGTAAGAAGATGAAGAAGATGGAGGTGCTGTTGATCAAGCTATTATAACCACCGACATTGCTCATTATGGCAGGAACAAACAAGGCTTCTATGGAGGCCCTCACCTGAGATCCGTTTGCTGCAGCTAAATTTAGCGTGATGAATATCGGTATGAATAATATGAGTGTTAGCGAACAACAACTGAATACCAGGCAACCTTTGCCGCTTAAACCCATGAGATTAAGTGACTTTTTACTAGATGTTGATTACTTCACTTGTCAGTTGTCATGCTCTTTTTAAAGTAGAACGGAAACGACGACCCCGTTTGGGTCAACTTGGGCCTAGACCGCCCGGTTTAGGTGTGTTTGGATAATTTTCTATTATGCGCGACTTATAATTTAATAAAAATATTATAGTGATTTCATAGATTAGTTGTTAGAATGATAAAATAAAATTATATTTATTAAAAAAATTAATAAAGATATAAATTATTCGAAAGATATTTCTATTTCTAATTTTAAATCGGTTTCCCTTATTTTTTATTTTAATTTAATCTATATTATATAATTTTGAATTTAAAATCAAAAATATTTTACACATATTTTTTTTGATAAAATATTTTACATATATTAAGATCGTTCATCAGAAGTCAGAACCGAACTAGTCGATTTATCCTGCGTGGTATGTATTATCATAAATATTATAGATTGAAATTTTTGAGGAATCCCTCCCTCCCCAACCCAGCACCTAGGGCTGTTTAACGAACCGAGCTGTTCGCGAACAAGCTCGAGCTCGGCTCGTTAAGAGCTCGTTCGGCTCGGCTCGTTAAGTTAACGAGCTCGAGCTCGAACACAAAAAATTGTTCGTTAAGTAAATGAGCTCGAGCCGAGCTTTTAGTATGTTCGGCTCGAGCTCGGCTCGAGCTCGACTCGAGCTCGCTCGGCTCGAGCTCGGCTCGTTAAAGCTCGAAAAAATGCAAAATTTTTGGTTTTTTTTTTATAATTTATATATGTTATTGAACTCAGAATTCAACATATAATTAATATATATATATATATATATATATATATATATATATATATATTAGTGATGTAACCAAAATTTCGGAAAATAATAATTTTATATGGTTTGCTATTTTAACAGTCAAGTAAAAAGTTAACTAGTACCGCTAACTAGTGTTTAATCCTAATATAGTGTTTCAATATTTTAAAAAATATTTCTTACCGATCCAACCGTATGGATGTTAACATATATACATTTTAGTGATATAAACAAAGTTTCAAAAAAATTAAAATTATTTGGTTAGCTATTTTAAGAGTCAACTAGCGGTTTGTCTTTAATTTTTTCTGGCTCGGCTCGGCTCGACTCGACTCGGCTCGGCTTGTATTTGTTCGCGAACAAACTCGTGTTCGGCTCGTTAGTTAACGAGCCGAGCTTGAACATAATTTTTGTTCGATAAAAAAGCTCGGCTCGGCTCGACTCGTCAGAAAAAAAAAATTAAAACTCGGCTCGGTTCGGTCAAAACTCGGCTCGGCTCGGTTCGTGAACAGCCCTACCAGCACCCGCTAAAAGGGCTTGCTCACCAGTTTTATCAGCCTTATATTTTTTTACGAGCCACATCACCTCCCAAACGAATTCTTTTGGAGATACGATTTCAATATTATTGCACTAAAATATTCTAATTAATATTCTATATTTGGGGTGTTTGGTGTTGGCGAAATAATAGAGTTTGGGAAGACAAACACGAACCACCTGGTATAGCTATGGAATGGAGTCAAAGAGTGGTGGCAGACTGGCAGAAGGCTAACAGGAATATATCCAGTAGGAGCACGAATCAAGATCGATATTGCTTTTCAACGATGGAAACCTCCGGGAATGGGGTGTGTTAAGGTCAATGTAGATGCCTCAGTATTTGCAGGAGCTGAATTTTTCTCTATTGGCATGGTATTGCGAGACTGTGAAGGACAATTTCTCGAAGCTAAAACTATTAGATTGCCTAAAGTTACTTCGGTTATGGAGGCTGAGACTATGGGAGTTAGTGAAGCTTTGTCCTGGCTGGAATCAAAAGACTTAATGCATGCGATAGTAGAAACAGACTCCTTGAATACATTCCAAGCTTTGAAGAAGCAATGTATAAATCGGCTAAAGTTGGCCACATTGTGGAGGATAGCAGAGCAAAGCTTCAATTAAATCCGGGGTTCACAGTTTCTTTTGTCAAGAAGTGTGCTAACAAGGTGGCTCATGAGTTAGCTTGAATACCTTGCATGCTCAACTGCTTTATTGTTTTTACATCTTCTACTCTAGGGAAAATAAGTATCCACAAACAGAAGTTGCTTCTGGTTCCCAAACAGGTCCACGTTTTTGGAAAAGAAATAGAAGCTCTCAGAGAAAAGCTAAAGTAGAAGTCAGAAGCAGCTACGGGAATTCAGTGCAGTCACTTGCAGGCTGCCCAAGCATAAAATACCCCTGCTTCCTACACTGTAGGCTGTAGCATCTTGAAAAAGTTACTAGACCCTTGTGTTGCAGTTGAAATCCCCCGCATCATTAAAACAAATGAAACATCTACAGTGTTTGCTTTGGACAAATATGATATGTAGAACATATATGCAAACGTATATAACAAGAAGAGCACAGAGCTGCAAGCATAGTTATTAGAGATCATTATTATTATAGTTTCTGTTTTATTGAATATAAAAGAAGCTACTTATTTTCCCTAGAGTTAAGCACTTGGGTTTTTTAAAACACAACCTGAAAAATGTAAATAGGCAACAGATACCTGGTGCATGCTTGCACTAGTAAAGCCTTGCAACTTGCAAGTAGTTGCATTTTGCGAAGCTAATTTACTCTCACTTTCCGTCTTCTTTCCAACCTAGACCTGGTTTGCCAATACCTTCCTGGGGATCTTCATACTCACGAGCACCGCGAAGGGAAGCTTCAAAGTCGGTGGAGTCACTCGCAACAGGAAGAAAACATCCTATATCATCTCTAGCACCAAACCCTCCAGCTCGCATAACATCATCTGAGGTTATTGGTGCCTCCATGTTCATATCGGCCAAGACCTTCTTTTCAGGGTTTACATCTGAAACCGCGTTCTTAGAACCACCAGGGTGAACTTTCTCAAGCTGCGCAGTGTCTCCAATGTCTCTAGGATCCGTTAAGTGCTCCTTTCGGTCTTGATTATCTTTGAATTCAGGTCGACCAGATATCCTTTCTTGGTTCTTCATGCTACTCTTGTTTTTACCTGATGCACATAAAACGCATTTAGTTTCAATTTACGGAGTAACAAAATTAAAAACCTCCTGCATAACAATTCAAACTATTGCATTAATCCATTAATTTGAAAGAATGCTATACAAAAACCTAATAGTAAACTTTTAATCAGCATCTTTAAAGAAACAATGAAGGCCCATTAGGTGGGAGCTTCGTGTAATCCCCCTCAATGTTCAGTATTTTGCATTAATTGCCTTTAGTATTCTAGCTTCCTGTTCTTTAAATTGGACAAGCATGCATACAATACAATTCAGTGAAGGAGGGAGCCTTATTTTTAAAGTGGGTACCAAGCTCTAAAAGACCTTTTAATAGAATCGAACTATTCAGACAGGAAACTTCAAAAACAAATTGAGGACAATTGCAGTATACAAGTATCTTCAAAATCTAAAACTTTTGATAGGAAATTCAACATTAAGTACATAAGACTGCAATAGGAATGATTTATAAGACATTAAGACTAATACAAGAGTAGGCAAAGTTAGCAATATATGGAGACATGTACACAACATATATTTCACTTGAAAGTATATAATTAAGTGAACTATTGAGTATTGACAAGAAAAACTTCATGAATTGAAATGCTAATGAAAGTCATTACTTTAAAATAGAACTAGAGCTAAACCTCAAACCCCCACCAAGCTGGCTAGGTAGTAAAGTAGACAAAACAACAATAGAGTTTAATTGTGAAAGTAGTGCCGGGGTTATTTACCTGAATGAAAGATCGGAGATTTTGCACTACAACCTGTTTGATGCCCAGCTTCATTATTATATTTGTCAGACACATTTCAAAGTGGGTAATAGTATGGTGTACGTGTTTCTATGGCAGTGTGACACGTAAAGGTGCAGGTGCGTAAGCAATTTGCCCTATGTAAGTGTCCGTTTGTTGGGTCATACTAACATTTTTGATATTTCACTTTGAGATGTGACTTGAAAGTTCCATAAATTTTGATGATAAAATATATGTCAGCTTCTCGTAAATGTAAAAATAAAATTTAAGAATAAAAAGCCTGCATTCTCTCAAACCAACTTTTAAGGTGAAACCAACTTTTAAGTTACCAGCTGTATTATAATTTTTTAAAAATGCACAAAAATTAATGAGATTTCGAAGTATTGTGTTTTAATTCGAAAGACTCTTTATATCCGAGATATTAATAAATTATTTATAGTTAATGAATATTAATGAATTGTATTTAATTTCAATTTTATGTGATTTTAGATAAAATATTGTCTACTTAATATAGAGTCGCACAATGTCTCAAAATTATGATGAGATTTCAAAAAATATAAAATACATTAAATAATTCAACAAAATTCATCATTTTATTAAATTTAAAAAAAATTAATAAAATTCAAATATCACAAATTTTAATAAACTTTTAAAAAATTATAATTAAATGTCATCAAAACTTTATAATTTAAAATTTTAATTAAATACCTCAAAATTTTGTTATAAGATTTATGAATAAAAAAATTATTTAAAATCTTAACAGAATATATCCTGAAAACTCTTTGAAAATAAAAAATAATATAAAACGAATTACCTCTTTGTATAAGTACCCGCTCTGCTGAGCCAGCCGGAGCTCCCACGCCACCAGCTTCGTACGTCCCAAATTAAAACAAAACAAGAAACAATACCGTTAGAAACAATCTCTTTCGAAAAACCCTAGTTTCATCGCCGGAAAGTCCTCATTTCCGGCCCCGGCGACACCGCAAATGTCGCCGTCGGTGGCTCATATTCCATCTCCGATCTCTTCACAAACCGAATCTCAATCAACACAACCTCGTTTTCCCCCAATTCCAAACCCTAATTTTTCCAAACCCCCTAATTTCAGCTCGTTTGCCGCGTCACTCAGTGATTCGACGAGTTTTAATAGCTCAAGTATAGGAAAACCAAGTGTTGGAGCTACGAAAGACTCGTTTGGTTCGGTTTTCGAGTCGAAAGTGGCGGGGAGTTCTAGCAGAAGGCCGAGGCTTGTGAAGGTGAGGAGACAGAGTGGTTTGCAATACGCGAGGGCGAAATTAGTGAAGGAGAATGCCAATCGAGGTAATGATGTTAGTGATAATTTTTTGGGTGTTTCGAATTTGAATATAAATAAGAGTCAGTTTGGTAGTACTGTGAATTTTGTTGGCGGTGGTAGTAATAATGTTGATAATAAGAGTAATGTGGTGTCGGATACGAAGTTGTTTAACGATGGAAGTGGAGGAACATTGGGAATGGGAGGTAATGAGACCGGGAACTTTGGTGGTTTTGGTTTAGGAATTAAGGAATGTGGTGGGAAGGTTGGAGATATGGATTCCAATGGATTGGGGAAGTCTGGAAATTTGGTATTTAGTTCTGGCGCTAATGTTATGAATTTGTCGTCTAGCTCTAATTCAAAAGGGAAAGACAGTGGCGGAAATAAGGTAAGATGTGATGCTGAAAGGAAGAATGGTGGAGAGGGGATTAAGTCTGAGTTTGTGTTTGGTGCCACAGGCGGGGGTTTCTTGGCAAAGTCGAATTTGGAGAAGAAAGAAGTTGATGCGACTAGTTTTGTGTTTGGCGCAGGTGGAAATGGTTTGGGATCAAGGTTGGATTTCAAACATGTAGGTATGAATGGAAGTGTTGGAAAATCTTCTTCTTTTGATAGTGAAAAGTTGAAGTCGACATTGGATAGAGGAAATAACGTTACAGGTTTTGTGTTTAGTGCCAGTAAGAGTAGTTTTGCTGGAGTTGCAGATGCAGGAACCCCGCAATCATCGCGGGAAGTTGATAAATCTAGTTTTTTTCATGTTACAAAAGAGTACTGCAACTCCAAAGCTGACAATGTGTTTGTATTTGGAAGTGGCAGCAAGGGAAGTTGCACTTTCAGTTCAGTTAGTCGGCATGGTGATGATATTCAGAACCTGGATTTAAAGAAAAATGAAAATTGTAATGTCGAGTTGAAAGGAAAAGGCAATAAAATAGATTGTGGTCCTAAAAGTATGCCCAATTTTGTATTTGGGAATGGTAGTAATACAAGTAATTCTTTTAACATTCATGCATATAAATTGTCTGATGATATGCAGAAGATGAATATGCATGATTCCAAAGTAGTTGATAATTCTAGCAGTGGTTCGTTTTCCAATCTTAGCGATAAGTTTGTGTTTTCAAGTGACAATAAGGTTTCGTTTAATGGAAACTCGGCTTTCACCTCCCTTCATAACCCAAATGCGAATGCGGTAGTTTTCCAGAATTGTCAAAGTGTCAAGAATAATAGTGCAGCTAATGATAAAAGTTCTGAAGAAAAAGTTTTTGGATTGGAAACAAATGAAAAGAATGTACCTTCTTTTGGAGATGGTGTGGAAAACAAAATTTCCGATACAGCAAGGAATAAGGATACCAGATATGGAACAGGACTGTTTAGTGGGCAAAACATACCAACATTCTCCTCTTTCGGAACTCGTGGAAAGGAGAATAAATCATTGAATTTGAAAGAGGATGGTATGGCTGGAAAGCAAAATCTTGGTAATCAAACAAGCTGTAACAATGGATCCTTTTACCCATCTTCATCTTTGTCGACGGGATTTGTTTATCAGCCATCTGATAGTGTTCATCAATCTTCATCTGGAGATGGAGCTGAAGAGATGGGCAAAGAGTTCAAATTCACAAGCACACCCGTTAAACATAACCTGTCCTTTACAGGTTTTGGTACACCCAATTTGGATATGCCTGCGAATTTATTTTCTGAGGATGGAGCCTTGAGAAAGGACAAAGAGTTTACATCTACCAGCACTGTAGTTCAACCCGGACCGTCCACAACAGGTTTCACTACACCCGATATGAATATGCCTGCCAATTTATTTACCGGAGTAAGTATGAAATTAGACTTTAGTGTCAGTAATGTGTCTGCCGGGGGGAGAAAATTGAAGAAGACGAGAGGAAAATTGAGGCAGCATAAAGTGTCGAGAGCTTTTAACTCCCAGCAATATGAAGTGCCTCTTGATTCTGGTTCTCCTATGGATTTTTCCCCTTACCAAGAAGCTAGTTGTGCAGATGCCTCCCCCTCAAATATATTCAGTGGAACTGCTAATGAAGGTCCAGCTGTTGCAAGAGATGGATCTGGAGAAAATGACCACCACGGAACTGAACCACTCACAAATCCAAAAACTGGTAATGCTGCAGAAACTAGGGCTTTTCTTTCCAATATGGAGAAGGGAGAATGTTATGGCAATTCTCAGAATTATGCTGCTTCAACTTCAGAGAGTGATGATGACACAAGATTTGCTTTTACTGTTCCATCATCTGCACAAAAAAATATACCAGCCTCAACACATAGGAGCATTAAGAAATATAGGATGAAAATCGGCCATGGTTCAAATTCCACCAGTAAAAGTTGGAAGACTGAGTTTGCCACTTCATCTGCCAAAAATCCGGATACTGTTAATAGTACCTCCAAGTCAGATGGCTTTCAGGCTCAGAGAGCTGGTATTTCGAGTACCCAGAGCAAGGGGGAGCATCAGCAGGTTAAGAATGACAAAACAATGAAACGGGATCTCAATGACGCCGCAACTATAGAGGCATGTGAGAAGTGGCGAACCAGGTGTGTGTTGCGTTAGATCAATTGAAAATCCCCTCCACAATTTTTGCCCTCTGTCAATTTTTTTGGTATACTGATATTTTTCTTCTTAGCATTAGTATATACCTTACGTTATGTGTCCCATTGCTGTTGTTTTGAGTTCATGTTGCTAGTTGTATTTACTATTTGGTGGACCCTGATTTTTTCAGTGGAAACCAAGCTTATAGGAAAGGTAGCTTACCAAAAGCTGAAAACTATTATACAAAATGCATCAATGCTATCACACAGATGAAGACTCCAGAATGCTGCATTGAGCCTCTTGTATTGTGCTATAGCAATCGTGCAGCAACGCGATTGTGTCTTGGAAGGATTAGGGAAGCCCTCATGGACTGTAACAGCGCGGCTTCATTGGATTCAAACTTTCAGAAAGTCCAGATGAGAGCTGCCAAGTAAGCCGATACTATAGTTTTCGTTTAAACATGAATTCTGAAAACAATCCTGTTTTACAGCTCTCTATTTTATGATATTGTAAAGTATAGACATTCCATTTTTAAAACGAATCGCTCCTATTTATACAGCAAGCCCAGTCAGCTTTAGGATATAACTGAATGTAGTGTTGTCATCTTAATATGAATGTTGTCCAAATACGCATACTATTTCATTTGCAGTGAATAATGAGATATATGAATTAGTAAATGGTTCAAAGTTGATTTTACTTGCCATTAAAATTTGGTGTATACTGATGTCATTTCTTTCAGTTGTCATCTGCTTCTAGGAGAAGTTGAAGATGCGATTTTGCATTTCAACATGTGCCTGGAATCCAGTACTGAAATCTGCTTGGACCGGAGAATCATGATTGAAGCTGCTGATGGCGTGCAAAAGTCTAAGGTACAACAATAATATCATTTATTGGGGGAACTGGATTCATCAAGTAAATATAAATTCTAAAATGTTAGTAATTGGACCCAGTATCTAGTCTACTATATAATAATTGAGATCAGGCTTTATAGTCTGAAATTTAGTGGTTTATGGTTCATTTTCACCCTCAAAATAAACTAAACTTCTGGATGGTATTAGATGTAGGACAGTGATAATACTTTGATACTCCATCCCACTTGCTAACAGATATGTTTTATCTTCATGCTGTTGGTACCATAATATCTCATACATTGTATCCATATATATTAAATATGGCTGTCATAGCTTCTTATATTAAATATACCCATGATATGTGGACACTTTGACCAATTAAAAGACCACATATGAGTCAAACTTGAACTCATGAAGTTAGGACGCAAACATCTTTTATTAATGGAAGGTCAGTGTATACATTGCTCTAGAAGTGAAACATGTTTGTTTTGGATTGGTTTTTTCATAGTAGAAACTATAAAATAATATGTTTTGCGAAAAAGCAATGTTTTGAAAGTTATTTACAAAAGAAAATTTGACTTTTCATGGTATCTTATCCAATAAAATTATTTTTAGAACTATTCCATAAACTTGACACCCTTTGCAAAAATTAGTCATATGCTCAATTTCACCAAAGTTCTGACACTATGTACCGAGTCCAAGTAATATAGCTTATTATATATATCTAACTCGACCATGGTGAGAATATTTATATAAACTGAAACTTGTATTATATTTGTGGCTTTAAGCTTGATATCATCCTTTTGTATCCCAATTTGTTCTACAACATCAGAGAGGCTATGAAATAAATTAGATGAACCAAGCAAATTAGGAAGATAGGCTTTTTCAATACACAAGGAAGAAGCACAATGTTGGTATGGTCACAGTCTATCTTGTGATCAATTTGGCTGGACTTCAAGATGTAAAAGGAATTGTAAATGAGGGTATGTCCAGGTATAGTAATAGAATAGTCAATCAAAAGATTTAAATTATAGATGCACGCTTCCACCGTGGCTCAGCCTTTATAAAATTTTTACTTAAGGGTACCAGTTGACTACAATTCACCAATGAATCTGATGTGATTCTGTAAGTTATTGGTCCATATTTAAGTGATTTCATGATTCAAGTACACTTGGTACTTACAATAATAATACTTCTTAATGTGGTTATCTTTTTGTCTGAATTAATAGAAGCCATATGGCTTGCTTCTAATTGGCAAATTTCCTTGATCGCAGAAAGTGGTTGATATCACAAATCAGTCTGCTGAACTTTTGCAGCAGAGAACTTCTGATGCAGCGAGTAAGGCTTTGCGAATCATTATGGACGGCTTGTCTATAAGTAGTCACTCGGAAAAATTGCTTGAACTGAAAGGAGAGGCTCTTTGCATGGTCTGTTCAATTAGTTTCTTACTTTTGCCCTCAATTTTATTTTTATTTCTGAGTTAGAGATTAACTTAGCCCACTTCAACATCATATATTTTATGATAAATAGGATCTCATTATTGCTTTTCTTTTGGTTTAAATTTTATAGTTGCGGAAGTATGAAGAAGTAGTTCAACTTTGTGAGCAAACCCTTGGATTTGCCGAAAAGAATTTCACCCGCATAGATACTGTTAACCAAGTGTCAGACGCTAATAGTTTCAACGGAAAAAACACAGATATTAAGTTGTGGAGATGGAGATTGATGTCCAAGGCCTACTTCCATATGGGTAGGCTCGAGGCATCTCTTGAAATAATTAAAAAGCAAGAGCAGCTGAGATCTATCGATCACAAGTAATACATTTAATTCTTAACAATATTTAACATCTGTTTGGAGCCCCTTTTATTTATATTGTGCATGGTAATGCTTATATTTCCTATGTATTTCTTATGTATGTACAGAAGCATAGAGACAGACTCTGCTGTAATTGCTGCCACTGTTCGTGAACTTCTACAACTGAAGGTATGTTTTGAATATGACATTACTGCAAAATCTACTATGATATATTTGTTATCGACATCAGTTCCCATCCATTTTTTTTATTATTAGGGTTCTCTTGGAACAAATGTTCATGTTAAATTAGTTTGTTCACAAAAGCAAATAATTACAAAACTAGGCAATTTTCTATTATAAAGTAAATTTATGTCCCTGTGAATGCTATCTTGCGGTATTCAAGTCGTTAAAATATGCATAGAGGGATTGCTAATTGTGTAACAGGAAGAGAACTGGTTTTAGAGGGTTAAGTTTTTTTACTTCTTTTCCATATACCTGCTTCTTGATACTAAAATTTGGTAGTGAAGTTAATATTTCTGGGCCTTTTAGGCAGGTTGAACTTTATAATTGCTGTGGTTTTCTGTACATGCCAATATAAGATATCTTTCATGATTTTAAATTCTTTAAATGTACTTTCCCAAAATTTTTCTTTTTCAAGTTGCTGATTTTTCATCAATGAATGACATGCACTCTGTTCCATCTGTACATGGCAATATGATTGGTTTACTTTTCACTTTAGTTTGACCTGTTCTCCTAATTATGATGTATTATCAACCCTTTTGATCTAAATAATTATTGTGATGTACTTTAGCCATTATTCTGTATGTAAAATATTTTTGCCCTTTATGCAGAATGCTGGAAATAAAGCCTTCCAATCTGGTGAGCATACGGAAGCAATTGAGCACTATACTGCTGCTATATTGAGCAGCGTCCAATCACGTCCTTTTGCGGCTGTCTGTTTTTGCAATCGAGCTGCTGCACTTCAAGCTTTGGGCAAGATATCTGACGCCATTGCAGATTGCAGTCTAGCCATATCTCTTAATGAAAATTATGGGAAGGTTTGTCTTCATTTTCATCTTCTCTTGACAATATTTGATTTTTGATTGCCACCTTGTGAAATACATATATACACTACTTAGCTAACTAAGGTGGCAGATGTGAAATTTAAAGTAAAGGTGGCCGAAAATTATATCATATCTGCACCCAGAATAGATAACAGTGCATTGGATGTGTGTGTTCACTATGTTACCCGGACTCTTCATTTTGCCTCGAGTACCCGTGTCGGACACTCCGACACTTACTTTAGGCTAAAAACATGTAAAAATGTTAAATTATTGCCGAGTCCGACACTCGAACACTTATCCATGTTGGGCAATTTTAGCCGAGTCCAGGTAACATAGGTGGCTAACCGATGTTACAAACAGGCTCTGACACCATTTATAACATCCCAAGCCCTCAACTAGATGCATACCGGACCCAACAACCCACCACAAGTCGGCCCAAAAGTGCTAGCAAATTGGTATACATTAGTTATTTGCTTGTGCTTATATAGGGCCCAGACACTCTTTATCTTGCCGATGTGGGATGTTACAATTATACCATGTGATACAACAATCAAAATATGATTGTTTAAAATATGACATAATTAGAATTGAGAGGGACTGATATGTCCCACATATGTAATTCCCAAGAGCTAATGAGTAGGCTATCCGTGTTAAGGCTACAAGTGAAAAGATAGCTGGAATAATTCAATTACTTTAGGAGTTATACTGACTTGTCTTCTTATTTAATGGGCATGCTGTGAATTATCTTCTACCTAATAAAAAAATTGACGTGCCTTCCTTTTTTAAGCAGGTGAGATGAAGATGGATTCTTAATCTCTTATCATTTGTCTTTAACCTGCTTATATTTCTTACCAGAAAATATGTACATAACAGGTCATGTATTTGCAACCTAAAATAAATCTTTAGTGAATTACCATGTACAATAGCTGAATAGTAATTCACGTAAATTCTGAGCTTAGGGTTTGTGTACCTATTTCTGTATATTTTAATTAAGTTGTCCTTCAAATTACAATATTCTGGACTGCGACGTGCAAGGCATCTAAGTATGGTGATAACAGTACAATCTCTTGCAATCTGTCACAGTATGACTTTTTTTTTCGAGTAGTAGTTGATGAATAATAAATTTGACGCCTGCTCTTTTGTTGGTATATTCTTTACCGTGTCTATGCTACTACCCTACTGTGTGCGGGGGTGGGGGGTGGACAATCTCAATAGATCTGTAATTCTAGCTTCAAGCTTTGATTAAATTGTTGCTCTTATTTGATTTAGACCTATCTGGTCAACAATGAGTTTCCGGGTATATCTAAATGTAATTGCTCTAATAACAAATTTGCAGGCCCTTTTTAGAAGAGCAACTCTACATGAAATGATTAGAGACTACGAACAAGCAGCTAACGACCTTCAAAGAATCATTAATCTCCGAAAGCAAAATGAGATGAATCAGGAGTCTCATGCCTCTGTAGGATCAGGTGGGATCAGAGATTATACAAAAGAAGCTCGTAGCCGTCTTTCTTCTGTAGAACGAAAGGCTAAGAAAGTAGCTCCATTGGATTTTTACCTCATCCTGTAAGTAGTCCTGATTTCTCATGTAACTTATAATACACTTGTTTAGCATTCCTCTGGTAAGTGATTTTTGCTTGTTGTAATGTTCTCTTGATACCTTGAGTACTCCGAATAATTTAAAATAAAAATTGGAATCTACGTAATAACAGATTTTTGTAGATTCTAAGTTTGCATTATCTGTATTTTCATGGCAGGGGAATTAAAGCTTCTGATACATCATCAAATATTAAAAAAGCATACCACAGGGCTGCCCTCAAGCACCATCCTGACAAGGTATGTTCCATGTAATCTTCTCTGCAGTTTTTGGTGTCTACAGATTTTCTCACATCATCATTTTATGTTGGTGTAGGCTGGACAGTTCCTGATAAGAACTGAGAGTTTAGATGAAGGACCACTAAGAAAGGAGATTGCTGAAAAAATTCATGTGGATGCTGATAGGCTTTTTAAGATGATCGGAGAGGCCTATGCAGTCCTCTCAGATAGCGAAAAGGTCTGGTCCTACTTCACTATTGATCATTTAGGTCTTCTTAATCAGTGCAAGTAACAAATTACATAGTTGTGGCTTTCTGCATTTAGATTTCTTTTTAAAAAGTATCCCATCTCATATGTGCCAAGATGCAGTGGTTTTCAAGCTGTCTACAGTCTTATATATGCATGTGTATATATTTGATATTTGATAAGGTTTTTTTTTAGATAAGCTGTCAACAGTGTATGCACAGATTGTGTGGTAGACCTTAGAATCGTCACTCAGCCCCAAAAGTCTTCATCTTCATCACATTATGTCTACTGTTCAAAATACTGCCGGGAGGCCAATGTGTTTAGAGTTTAACACACTAATCCTGATACTCGAACAGACTTTCTCTGATTCTATAGTCTTCTTAATTCTATCTTCCCAATTTGTCTTAACCACCGCTGTCGATTGTCTTCCCAAGAATTTGTGAATCCGATGTTACAATCTTTGTTCACGAGAGAGTATTATTTTGCCATGAGGTCTAATAATACGATCTTTTGACTTTTTTTGGTTTTATATGCTAAACACTGGTTACATTTTTGTAGCGAGCTAAATATGATCTTGAAGAGGAAATAAGGAAGAACAATGAAGACAAGAATAACAGTTCTCGAAGAGAATCCAATGTCTACAGTTCGCCTTTTGAGAGGAGCAGCAGGGAAAATGGGCGTGGGTGGGGAACGTATGGTAGTGAGTCGTGGAAAACGTACGGCAAATCACATTCTCGTTGGTAGGAGTGACTCGAGAGAAATATATCCAGGTTGAGTTGTATTTTTGCCAATTGCCATTAAACATTAAATTGGCCATGGGCAGTATTGCCTGAAGCCTAATATTAGAAGTTTTGCTGAATGAACCATTGTAATTATAGTCATATAATTATCTGTCTCATATTGTTAATGTGTATCCTCTCAGACACAAGCGGCTCATTTTTTGCTGTACTGTATGTATTTGAAATTTGAAAGCTATAAATCTTGCTATGGGAGAATCCAAATATTTTTTATGTAACCAAACATTTTGTTTTATTTGATTAAATCCACAATTTCAAATTTCTAATTTAAGTTTGTACATGTGCCTTTACAGTGCAATAATAAAAGGTATTTTGATAAGTGTGGCTCAAATAAAAAAAAGTTGAAGTGTCCAGAAGCCCAAAACTATTTCCAGATTTGTCATGAATATTTCTCTAGTGGGCTGATTTAGACACTTTAAGTATCATGTCAGTTCTTTATATCGGCATTGTCATATAAAGCCGGTTTATCTGGATTAAAACTCGGATTTTAAGTTATTTTTGATTTTAAATTGAAAAATATTTGTTTTGTTAAAACTGACTTAAAGTCGAAAATTAGTTTAAAATATCTTTTTCCAATAAATTAATATTTTTTTAAGTATTCTGTTATGAAAAATTACTCATATGACATAAATTACCTATAAATCATTTTTATTTTTATTAACTCATAAGTCATTAATAAGTTAGAATTACCCAAACAAACATTTTAAACTCTATTTTTATAACTTTTTTTGAATATAAATGTTAAAAAGGTATTTCATATTCATAATTTGCCGAAAAATTAAGGTCTTATTTCAAAAAAAGTAGAATATCGCGTACCTTTTACCAGAAATAAGTTATTAACAAAAATAAGTTTAGCCAAACGACTGTCATAAGGAATAAGCCATATTAAGAAATAACCATAAACACCCGCTTCAAAAAAAAAAAAATAACCATAAACACAGAGTTTTAGATATTAAATTCATATTAACAAATAACCATAAACACAGAGTTTTAGATAACCATTTCGTGTTCTTATTTCGTAACAACGTAATCTCAATTTCGCAAGTTTTGTTCAACGGTACATTTCGCAGCAGAACCTCGATTTGTGAAGTTCGTGGGAGATGCCCAATAGAAGTGTGGCAGGAGCATATTTTATTGAGTTGGAGCAAAATACATTTCTTTGAGCTCAGCAAAAAATCTGTTCTAACATCTTGATTTTGCAGTTCCACAAATTGTAAAACTGTTCCTAGCATCTCCGATCAAATGAATTTTAGAAAATTGTAAGAAAAAATATCACATCTATTATCATAATAAATTGTATATTATAATTTTTAATAATTTAAGATAACGCAACAATCTATATTCATAACATGGTCAATTAATTATCACGGCTTATCCATTTGAAGAACACCTTACCGCAAATTTTACATGATCATTTCATATCATTTTAACCTCTGGCAATTATTCTGCACATTGCTTGCACTTTCTGAAATGCTGTTTTGCATTATCTTTTTTTGACGAAAACTGTTTGGCATTATCAAAATGCCTAAAAACAACACTCGCTCTAAAAAGGTATTTCACCATGTTCACGGCCTAACACAAGGCTAAAATACAAAATGTATTGGTTACCATAGCCAATATATGAATTGCATATTTCCAACTCAAATCAGCGACGAGTTCAATACTCTGAGTCGAGCATAAATCTCTCACGATATACCAAAATTAACTCCAATTCAGTTTCCACATGTTGCATTCTATATTGACGACTGAACCCGGTATATTAAATTTATAAAACAAAAACCACCCAGACCACTACCAAGCCCCTTATTTTACCATATTAGAAGCTAGCTTCATCCCTACACACCTGCTAACACGCAGGTATAACTTGTATCACATAAAAATTTTCAAATGAATAGCATCTCATAGCAAAGTAATTAGATGAGAGTCAAATAATGTGATCTCATGAGATAGGTATTCAAGTTGAAGTAGGGAAACAGAAAACAAAGATTCAAAAGTCTTAACCATCAGCAGAACGTCAAAGTAATTGCCTGGTGATTGATTAACAAATCCCCTAATGTTCATTCTGGCATCTACACTTTCAAGTCACTACAATAAATACTCATGCCCCAAAAAAACACAACTCATTGTTAAAGGCCTTTTCTTCCCAACAGGTTTACCGAGCAGCTTGTGCCTGTGCATGTTCCAGTACCTGACTAACTAGCTTGTATGTACGTCCAGAAAGTCCCTTAGTGTGGTCAATTAGCTGCTCATAACTGGGGAATGTCCACAAAAACGTTGAATATCAAGCTAATAACAACGATTAATGAAAGAAGAAGCTTGCAACTATAAATCAACAGGAAAATGTTATGCAAACTTACACATTAGGGTGATTAGGTTCCATCGAAACAGTTCCAGTCTTGGTATCAATTTTTGCGTCCAGCTTTGAGGTCCGAATTAGATTCACGATCCACCTTTCAGCCTCTTCATAGTTCAAATTTAGTTTCTCGGCCAGAACTCTGCAAACAAATAGAAAAACAGCAGGAAAAATTATTATAACTGGGAGCCATGCCTTTTCTTATACAGAAACTTCAGATTTGCGATCATGCAACAGTTCACTTTTCAAAAATGAATTCCTAAAACAGCCCAAACTCCAGAATATGTTTGATACTTGCTTCATTTTTCTTTTATTGCAAAATCAACCAACGAATACATGCTTAGTTTTTATTATTTGTGCTGTTCAGCTTAATGTAGAAATCCCTCTTACTCAATTAGTCAACATCGAATTGAGGCAGTGTTGGATAAGAACACACAATTCTTGTTTCAACATACATTATAAGAACAATTTGATTGCCAAGAGAGCACAAACCAATATATAGGGTCATGAAAAAAGATTTTTTTTTATGTGGAAAAATAAACTGAGCATGTACAGGGATTATTGCAACTGGAAAAGCTTGATTCTCTAGTTTCTATTATTTAATAGATAAGATAAACTCATCATTTTCCCGCAATATTTGCAATAATACCATTCGCCCAGCTCATCCATGCATCCACTTTATAACTTAAAAGTCATTAACAGACAAATACATATTCTATTCATCTGCTAAAAGATGAACCCAGTGTGTCTCTACCATGTTCCTGCGATACAGTACATACCAGCCGGCATCAATTACTGAAGTAAAGAACGCATGATGGTTTGAAATATAAAATAGTTTGAATTTTTAGGGAGATGCAAATACAATGGCTTCTTACTAATAAGATCTTGTTACATTCAATGACGAAGTACAATATATAAACAAAAGCAAAAATTGACCAGTAGCAGATTATGATTGCATAATCTCTGTATAAGTAATGGACACAGACAATAGTGTCCATGAAAGTGGCAGAATAAATAGAAGACAGATCACATACCCCATATCGATGCGCTGATGGATCCGGCAGTAGGTCTCAAAAATGAAGAGACGAGCATTCTCAAGAAACTCATCTCTCAGAGGCACAGTTGAAAAGTTGCTTTCTTCAATTCTTTTGCCAAGAAATGGGTCATTCAAGATTACCTGCATACAATGATCCCACTCAAAAATGACCATATGCCTTTATAGTAAAAAGGTAAATCACATTTAGAAAAAGAAGTTAAGTTTTCTCGTTGGAACTAAATATTTACTTTGTTTTTCCTATTTTCCTAAACATAATGTACCTAGATTGTAATATGCAAAATGTATCAATTGTTTTCAATTCTTAATCTTGATACCATTGTAAGGATCAGAAACTGGTGTTCTGAAATATTCTAAATAGAGGTTGGCTAGAATGCACCAACATTAAGACATTAATCAGAAGCCTTTAACTTTGAAACTTTTCCGGAGTGTGGTGTGTGTGTGTGTGTGTGATTAACTAGAAAATATATCTCCATCCAACATTAAAGTACCTAAAAGGGTACAAATAGTGAAAATTCAATTATTATTTTCAACAATCTGGCAAGACCAGGCGGAAGTGGAAAGTTACCTCTTCACATTCCTTCATTTTCTTCTGAGCACCATCAAAATCATAATTGACATATATGCAAGCCAAAAACTGTGTGATGGGATCATCGACGGACTGATGTTCTTGCTGAATAACCTTTATGAACTCTTTGAATTGAGGTCTTCTCCTTTTGTTAACAATGAAAGCAGTTGCTAGATAACGTAGTAAATGAGGAGCATTTGTCTGGATAGCATTTAAGTACCTAAAAGAGAATATTGTTAGTCACAATCATACTGTTCAACTTCTATACAGAAGAACAATACCACATCCATTCAGATATTTTAATGCTTGGACTGAAAAAAGGAAGCACATGTTTAAACGATCTAGAGTATACAAGAGTAAAACAGATACTGTAGCTAAGGCTACATATACATGCACATATTTTGGGAATACTAATTTGTTGTGTTATTCAGACAGATGAAAAAACACAGCTTCCATCTAAACAGCAAGCAAACAAATATAGAATCATAATTATTAGCTTTTCTACAAAATAATGACAATTATTCAAAGGCGTTGGTAAAAAGATGACAGGGTCATGAAGTTGATCTCGTTAAACACATACTATTCTCGGTGTTACTAGAGTAATCAAAAGAGTATTAATATATTCAACTCTGGGTAAAATGACCCTAGGAAAGGAGAGTATGTCATCACAGTTAGGGGAAACCCTTCAAAAACTTTCAAAATTGCATTTCAATTTTGTACTGTGTTAGAAAGCTTGTATCTTTTTATCCTAACTACTAATGTCAAAACAGTGTAAACACAGTCAGGCACATACTTATCCTGGTTGAATAGATCGATGATCTGTGTTCGGCCATTGTCATTGTTAAAGAAGATAAACAAGCTCCAATGCATAAGCCAGATCCTGTTCTGGACTTGATTCAGCGGTGAAGAGAAATTCTGCAGATAAGTAAATAAATAAATGGTTAAAATTACATACTTGCAGAAGCATGTGTCAATGGACAACGAAATTTATAACCTTTGAATCAATTATTTCTTTCAGCCTGTTAACTTCTTCCAGTGCAATATCCCAGTTCTGCATCAATATCTCAGCTGCCAGCTTTCCCCATAATGCACTTAGACTCCTTTCACTATTGGTGCACAGAGCTCTGTACTGATACAAATAATCAGCAGCACCAGAGTAGTTTCCACATTCAAACTGAAACTTCGCATACTGATACAATGCCTCTATCTGATCTGGTCCAATCTGTTTGAAAAACACGGAATATTACATTTAACACGCATACTTACATAATAGAAACCTAACCTAGTTTAATCACGACCAATGAAAATACAATATAATAGAGGTCAAGATGAAGGAAATTGTATTCACCAAAAACATGTACTCTAGTACAATAAGCACAGAATGATTAACAGAATAATAGGTCTGCCTCATCACGAGTGCTAATAGTTAAAGTTTTTCCGGGATTCAAAATTATTTGCAACGGAAGTCCAAATATCAAACAAACATTTTCAAAACCAATACTGACAGTAACACCAAAGACATAATCATTTATCATAACCTATTATTAAATTATAATTGGGACGGTAATTGCAAAACAAGACCATTTAATAAATTAACATGTGCAATTCTGTTACTAACAGTTCACACCGAACAAACAATCATTTTACAAAACAGAATACGAAAAAACAACACGAGAAGGGAAACCTGATATCGTTCATTAAGCATGAGGAGATTATACTGCTTATCGGCCCTGAGCTCCTGAACAGCATTGGCATTCTGCAGAAAAGTTACCAACGGCGCAGCCGCCTCTTCCAAGGCCTTCAATCTCGCCACAACCTCCACTCTCCTCTCCACCATATCTACACATCACAATATTCAATACCTCAATTCAATTACACACACGCGGAAGGGGAGGGAGCGAGCGAGAGAGAGAGATGAATATAGTTTAAAGGTAGAGTAGATATGTGAAATACCTTGAGGAACATCTTCGGTTTGGTAGAGAGATTTGTGGATGTCCATGGCGTAATCAACCATATTAGTGTTGTTGAGGAGCTCGATTTTGAATTTGAGGATGTGTTCGTTGGGGTAAAGGCCTCGCTCCTGGAGGAACTCGAGGAGGGGGAAGACGAGATGCCTGTCGAGATTGGGGGCGATTCGTGGTGTCAAATCGTAGTCCGCCATTGCTCCAGAGATTAGTGTGAGAGAAAGAGACGATTGCAGCAGCAGCAGCAGCGATTGCAATCGAGAAAGATCGGCTTTCTTTTACTAGCTAGGGTTTTGTCCGTAAAGAGATGGGAAGTCATACTATTAATCTTGCTTCAAGTTTACATCTGTGTAATGGGAATCCATAATATTAGCCCTTATAGCTCAGTGGTAGAGCGCCAGTCTTGTAAACTGGAGGTCCGTAGTTCGATCCTGCGTGAGGGCAATGTTTTATATATACTCTATTTGATAAGAGTGCCAAGCTTGATTTTTTTTTTTTTTGTGTGTGTGTATTGTGATGAGAATTATGATAGATGGTTTTTCTTTTCTGACATCAGCCAAGATAGATCTTTAGTTTTTTTGTTTTTTTTTGAATTCAGATGGATCTTTAGTTCTCTACTCACAGGAAGGGAAAATTTATTATAAGAAAATTTTATAAAAATATCGGTTAAAATGCTTGATTAGATTGAACTTGTAAGAGTATTTCCAACAAATTTGAAAATTGTATGTTATTAATATTTTAGATAGTTATAAGTAGAATATATAACTTCAATTATTTAATTTAATGTGTTAATAATTGATGTGTAGTCTTCTTACAAATATTTTATAAACATGTAAAAGTTCGACGAATATCGTCATTCATACGAGTTTGACTATAATGAGAATGGAGCAGTGGAGTCTGATGTTTTTAAGAAATTAACCGTATTTTAAACTCAGCCTTTCATAACTAATCCCTGCATTCTTACTACTGTGAATCTGTCAACTAACAGTTGCTGCCTCTACCTTTTATGCTTGGGGGTTATGGATTTCAGTAATATTTGCGAGAAATGATTTATAAAATTTAATCTTAGTTATCTAAAGTACTTGATTATTTCATAAGAGCATCTCTAACCATGAAGACTTCTTAGTTAAAATCTTAGTTGTCATACCAAAAATAAAAACTATAGCTAATAATAGCTTCAAAAATTCACGCTCCAACCATCCCCACCTGTTATCTATAATTATAGTCAACCTCCTATGGATGACTATATTTGTCGATCCGCTACAGGTTATGGATGACTATATTTGTCGATCCGCTACAGGTTTGTAAGAAAATCTGTAGGAAGATTATACATCACTTATTACCATATTAAAGTGATATATTCTATTTATAACAATTCAAAATATCAATAACATACTATTTTTAAATTATAGCTAACTAATATAGCCAATACTATCGAAGCAAAATGTCTTACAGGTTAAACAAATTTTACATAATATCTTACATGTCAAATTTAGTCAACCATTATAACAAACGCGGTTGGAGATGCTTTAACAAAATAAAATTTTTGATTCCTCCTTGATAACAAATTAACAATCTCTTTTTTCTGACACAAAGGAGTAATGCTACGTACTTCCGATTTTATTCCGAACTTTTTTCGAGAATGGCGTGACAAATAAGTCGCTAATTTTGATTTTATAGTTTATGTACATAAAGGGTTCTCATTATTATTGACATGGAAACATTATAATTTTATAAAATAATAATAATAATTTTATAAATGATTTTTTTACAATGGGCACGTGCCAAGAGCACACACCAACAGATCCTTTTATAAATACCTGCACCATTTTAGGTAAAGTTGTCCACCATAAATGTTAATGCATGAAGTTCCAAACACACTTCTCCATCTGACTGAATTTACGCTACTGCATGACATGAATTTGAAGTTCCTAACTCCAAGCACACTAAATTACCAACTACCATCACTTAACAACTCCAGTAACAAGGCAAATACTCGTTCTCTATACATGCAATACTCTATGAGTAAAAAAAAAAATGGAGAATTTCATAGAATCAAACATATCTAGAGGTTTGGTGGCGCAAAAAAAACATATCTAGAGGTTCTATTTCTTTAAAAGAAATAAAGGACATAATTCTCGAATTATGTTCTTTTTTCCTTTTACATATCTAGTTCAACACATGCAACAACAGCTGTTACCCGTTATTGGAAAATTTGTATCTAGAGCGTCTCTTAACAAAGTAATTAATCACAAAACTCAAACACTTGCATGCATTTGTTTCCCACAGATAAAACTTGAAAAAATGGCAAAGAAAATAAATAAAGAGAAATAGATAAAGATGCAAAGAGTAGCAGTCCATGCATGAAATTAAAGTCATCCAGAAAACAGACAAATGCTGGTAACAAAGCAATAACTGAGCCAACTGGAGCTAAAACAACTTTATTGAATACGGCCAAACTGGCCATGCACCATTTTCAGAGTTCCCAACGCAAAGCAGAAGACTTGAAATCCACCATTGATCTATGCAATGAGGAAAGGCAGCACAGTGAGCATGAAATCTTCATAGCTGAAACTAGCCCAGCCACACAGAGCACTGTCCTTCTCCTTGAACTTCTCAGTCAGCCCCTGCAACATAAACACCATGTGTTAATTCACTCAGTCCATAATGATTCATACTAATAATATTGCAACATTCATAAAATAAATAAATCTGTTGACCATACCTTCACAGTCAAGCAGCACCTGTTATGAACAAAAAACAGCAAAGCGAAGGAGATAAAAAAGCATTAGTGATTTTAATTAAATATATTTAATACAAGCTTGGATTAAAATGAATGAAGATGAGTTTTCGGAGGCATACTCGATGAAATTATCATACTCAATAGCCTGGCTAGCTCCACCGTACTTGTCAAATTTGGAGATGAGCAGGTCCATGACCACAGGTGAGAGCACATAACCAAGGCTCCTGATGGCCTCTCTCAGCTCAGAGGCATCAATCTTCCCACTCCTGTCCTGGTCAAAACTCTCGAATTTGGCCTAACAAAATAAACCATATAAATTAATAACGACCCACAAAATTTCACAAGATATAGAAAATAAATTACAAACAGTACCCTCCAGTGCTGAAGACCGTAGAACAGTTCAGTGAACTCCCTTGGCCCTGTTTTTTCATTAACAAAAACGTAAATCAAAATGCATCAATATTTTTTCGGAATAATTTTTGAACAGCATTAAACTAAAACAAGTAAAAAATCTCGAGCCTCTTCCTAGATCCGTCCCGTAAAAATAATTAAAAACGTACATGCAGAGATGAGAGAGTGGTTTACCAATCTTCCTGGCGTTGGAGTTGGTGAAGTGATACATGAGAAGGTGAACAGTCCTGAAGCTGAAATTCTGGTCACAAGAAGAGAGGGCCCTCTGGAGCTCAACATCATCGATGAAGCCACTGCCATCAGCATCAGCCAACTGAAAGCATGCCACCACGCTGGGATCCGTGCCCGGAGGGAATGTGGATGGGATCAGCCCGGCGAATGGGTTTGCATGAGAAGCTTGAGCAGGGTACACTCCGGCCATGTTTTTTCTGCACTCTTCAAGTACTAGTGACAAATATGTGAAGTATTGTTGGTGAAAATGAATGGGGTCGCCCTTTATTTATAGGAGATTGTAGTGACCCACACCCACCAATGCTTTTCGAGGTTTTTTTTTTCTTTTTTATTTTTTTACTTCTCAAACTCCGTTTATGTGATCAGAACTCTTCAGGAAGGATCTGGAGAATTGATATGGACAGCCCAATTAATACTTCTACCAAATGTGTAAAGTACCTTAGTGGGTGCCACCGGGCCAGGTAAAATTAAATGAGAATACCTTGCGTTGGAAATGTGAAAATGAACACTTTCTTTGCTGTTCATATGCGAAGAGCTGCTTTTATTTTGTTTTCGTCTGCTTTTAGTAGTTTCTTGTTGAGGATGAAACCAAATTTAAGATGGGCCCACCTTAAAGAATGGGAGTAACGGCAATTTCAGTCGTCGAGGCAGGTTCCTTACTTAAATTCTTACGGACTTATTCTAAGTTCCAATCGATGTGCTATTAATGAGCCCATTCCAATCACAAGTTAACACATACTCATTCTGTGAATATTTGTATACCCAATTCTGTGCAGGTAGCATTTTCTTTTAAATTAATAGGGTGTATTGGATTTAAATTTAAAACATTTTTTTTCATTCATGAAATCTGAGGTATTCGATTGGGATATTTTGAAATCCATTACAAGATGTATTCAATTGGGATTTTAAATTATGCTGCAAAATCTACGGTATTCAGTTAGGATTTTAAATTATGTTTTAAAATCTGATGGTATTCAAATGCTGATGAATTTTTTTTGGATTTCATAAAATGATGAATTTGGCAGTATTTTTCAGTGTATTTTAAGTTTTTTGAAATCCCATCAAAATCTATAAGATTTTGAAGCATTGTACTTAAATTCTATCAACTATGCTACATTTTATCAAGAATCCACACAAAATCAAAATCACACAATCCATTAAGATATATAATCTAAAAACAATCCATTAAAATCTCAATCGAATACACCCCGTAAGATTTTAATCAGATTTGAGAGTAGAGCATTTTCCCGATTCAATATTTGCCGCATGTATATTTTATATGAAAGGTCGCGTTAAAGAGAGAACCGTAAATCTTAAAATTCATAAAGTTCTGTTACGGAAATCTAAATTTTAAAAAAAACTAGGATTTAAATATAAATACATAATTTTTTACACGTGTGTTCAAACATAATTTTAATTTATAATACATAAACACGACAATTTATATATTGATAGTCCTGTTACAGAGTCCTAACTAATACTCCCTCCGTCCCACCAGATTATTTACAGTTTCTTTTTTGGGGACGTCCCGTCCAATTCTTTACATTTCAAAACTTACAAAAAATTGTCAATTGGTCCTACCACTTCCCAACTTTTCCTCTCTTTTCACACTAATTTTACTTCCTTTTCACACTACTTTTACTCCACTGTCTCCTTTTTATACATTAAAAATCATTGGATCTCACCACTTCACCCACTTTTCTTTCTCTTTTCCACTACTTTATACTCCCTCCGTCCCCCTGAGTAGTATACATTGGGGGACGGGGACGCGGCACGGACTTTAATGCTCCTGTAAAGTGTGGTTGTGTAATTTATTTTTAAAATTTTCTTTTTCTGAATTAAAGTTTGGATGTTATATTTTTATTCAGAAAAAAAAAAATCTCAAAAATAAGTTACGGAACTATATTTTATAAGAGCATTGAAATGCGTGTCGAGCAGTTGAAAAGAAACGTATACAATTAAAATGGGACAGAGGGAGTACATATTTCTTAATTTCTGTACCCAAACTAAATATAAAAAATTGGCTGGGATGAATGACCGAAAAATAAGGGCAAGAGTTATAAGATTCTTAGCCTAAGCTCCTGAATGGAACATGAGGACCCTGTATTAAATATACTCCCTCTATTTTGAAATATAAGTCGTTTGATCTTTTGGCACACACTTCTAAATTCTTTGATTGTATAATTAAAATTTTTATTCTAAATTTTTTTCTTTTTTGAATAAAAATATCTGATTAATATTATAACATAGAAAAAGAAAATTTTAAAATAATGATTTTAACAAAGCGGTCAAACGACCTAGAAATGTGTGCCAAAAAAGTCAAGCGACCTGTATTTCAAAATATCCGCAGTATCTCCGTCCCATAACAAGAGTTGCTTTGACTTTTTACACGTAATTTGAGATGTAAAAAAAACATACATCTGCATATTATTTTTCAAATTTTTTTTTCTAAATAAAAATATAAATGTTTGAATTTTTTTTTGGGAAAGAAAATTTATAAAATAATATGTATAAGTATGTTTTTTTTACAACTTAAATTACGTGTAAAAAGTCAAATTGGCTCTTATCATGAGACGCATGGAGTATTTATTATAGGATTTGTGAGCCAATCAAAACAAAGTAAATTTATAAAAATTAGTTGAGAAGCCGCGCGTTGCGGCGACTTATAAAAATTATATTAATGATTCAATATTAATATTTGTAAAATAAAATAATTTTATGGCTGTCTATAAAAAGTATATTAATGTTTCAAAATTAATATTTGTGAGATAAAATATATTTTATATTATAAAAATCTTGATTTGATACCAATACTAGTATATAAAATTGTAAAATCGGACTATAATTCATGGTGAAAAAATGAAAATAAATTTATGCACGTAATTAACAATTTAAAGCACGACGAATCTTAATTTTATTTGTGTTTTTTTTTTTGAAAAGTAATCATGTTCTTGCATTGTCATCTTCCTCCAAATTTTTTTGATTGTTTGTGCACAATAACTACCCTTGCTTGTAACAACTTTTATTTTTTAATAATGTATAAACAACCTTCACTTAAAAGTTGCTTGAACGGAGCAAACAGATAATGCATGAATAATTTTTTCATGTATACAAAGTAAATCATATAAAAATTAACAACAAAAATGTCCGATGAACAAAACAAATATTATAAAAGTATAACTAACAAACATACATCACTAACAGTTAATTTATTGATATCATCCATTAATATCATGTCAAAACTATATTATTTTCCCGTGTTTGTATTTGTCGACATCGTTGCTGAAGAAGGCACCACCGAGTTAGAAATCGTGAGAGAGAAGGTCGTGTTCAGATGATCCAAAACCCTAAGATCTATAGGGGTATTTATAGGTGTCAAAGAGACTTGTGTGCTACTCTTTCCCATAATTAAATAATCCGAAACAAAATCAGATTAAAACTTTCAAGTTACTATATTCCATAAATAATCTGAAACAAAATCAGATTCTGAAACTTGCTTCTAATATACCCGAAACTAAAAAAGGTAGTTCTAAATTTTAATATATTTCATCCAAAAATTCCAGAAAATTAGAAAAACAGAACAGAGCGATGTGAGAGGCGCCACTTACACGCCCCTCGCTTCTTCTTTATATAAGTATATTGATGATTTGTGCTTACGATGTGGTAGAATAAAAACCGTTTATATAAACCCGTGTTGCAGTTGAATCAACCAGTAGTGTAAAATTTTGATGTACATACCGATGATTACAGTAATATTTTTCTCAAATTGTTAGAAATATATGAAAATTATTAATATAATATATACAAACCACCATGTTTAAGAATATATTTATAACTGTAATGGCGACTTAATTAATCATATTTGTTTAATTTGGCCGCCTTCAATTGTCGCCTAACAATAGCTAGCTAGTCATATAGCTAAGAAATTATGCTTATTATTTTCATTGCTTCGAATATTAATAGTTATAGAATTATAATATTATATTTACTATATAACTTTTTAACTATAACATGTACCATGTTATCATTGAGCATAATAATAAATTTTTTATTCAGCATATATACATAGCAACATATAATTGTCAATATTATTTATTAAAAACCCTAGACGTTTGTTTCCATATTTTTTAAGAATAGTCGTCCAGAGTTTTCAGTTAAGAGTTCGCTGTTAATATTTAATATTAATCATCAATATATATATATAAAGGAGGATGCGGGCGTCTCTAGAATTGTTCGATTCAGTCTTCTGATTTTTTTTAAATTTCGAATAAAAAATATAATTATAATTCAAAAAATCACGTTCAACAATTCTAAAAGTAATACAATTCTTTTCTTATTAAATTCTAAAGATAATACAATTCGGGCGTCTCTAGAATTGTTTGATTGAGTCTTCTAATTTTTTTTAGATTTCGGATAGAACTATAATTACAATTCAAAAAAATCAGGTTCTAAGAATTCTAAAAGTAATATAATTCTTTTCTTATTGAATTCTAATGATTTTAAAATTCTTTTCTTATTTAGTTTTTCTTATTAAATTCTAAAAATGATACAATTCTTTTCTTATTTAGCAATCCTAAAATAAATAGGATTATATTTAATATAATTCTTTTCTTATTGAATTCTAATGATTTTACAATTCTTTTCTTATTTAGTTTTTCTTATTAAATTCTAAAAATAATACAATTTTTTTCTTATTTAGTAATTCTAAAAGAAATAGGATTATATTTATTCAAACTACCAATAATAGATAAACTACTGTTTATATTTAATATTTGTAAGATAATATGTACAATTTTTATTTTCGATAAGATATATAGAAGATGTAGTTGAATTTTATATTATAAAATTTTATTTTCGATAAGATATATAGAAGAATAATCTAATACTATGTCCGTAATCACATGTGTGTTCGATTCAGTCTTCTGATTTTTATTAAATTTCGAGTTGAAAATAAAATTATAATTTAAAAACTAGGTTCAAGTATTGTATAGATAAAAGGATTGCAAAAATAGTACAATTCTTTTACTTATTTAGTAATAATAAAAGAGTAGGATTCTATTTATTCAAAATAACAATTATTGAAAAAATATAATTATAAAATACAATTCTTATTTACGAAAGTTATAAAATTTATAATCATATTTTATTATTTTTTTTCAAATTATATATCTAAAAAATAAAAACCAGCATCTTCCAGAATCTCAAATGGTCTAAACAGGTTCGTAACGTCTTCCATAATGGTCAATAAGATAGCATATATATCATGAAAACATCTTTGAGATCTTCAAAACCTCATTCAATGCATGGACTTGCAATTATTTTCGATAATAGTTGGATTCAATCTTATAATTTTCTTGAATTTTGAACAGAAAATAAAATTGTAATTCAAAAAATCAAATTCACGGATCTTAAAGGTAATACAATTCTTTTTTTTATTGGATTCTAAAAATAATAAAATTGTTTTCTTATAATTTTTTTAAATTTCGGATTGAAGATATAATTATAATTTAAAAAATCAGGTTCATGATTTCAAAAGTTAATACAATTCTTTTCATTTTGGATTCTAAAGGTAATACAATTCTTTTCTTATTTATGAATCCTAAAAGGAATAGGATTGTATTTATTTAAACTGACAATCATACATAAAATACAATTTATATTTAAGATTTGTAGGGTAATACGTACAAGTTTTATTTTCGATTTACACTTATAATTTTTTTAAATTTGGAGTATAAAATAAAAGATTGTAAATATTATAGTCATTAAAAAAACTAATAGCAAAAAAATTAGAACCATACAAGAATAATAATTTTTAACTAATAATAGGAATCATAGAATAAAAATAATTAATAAAATAAAACAGGATATATAAATAGGAATCATATATTGATTTTATGATAATATAAATGATTCTTTATTAGTATTGTGTTTGACGGGCACAGGAGGCGGCCCAAACCAATTTTTATCTAAATACTAATAATTTTTCTATTAGTATTTTGTTTCACGAGAAAGTGGCTAAAATAATTTTTTTATCTATGTTATAATATATATTTTTTACTAAAACGGGACCACGGTTCAAAATAATTTTTATCCAATCATAATTTTTAATTTTATCATTATTAGAATAATTTTTATATTTATTTAAACTAACAATCATTGATAAAATACAATTTATATTTAAGATTGGTAAGGTAATACATACAATTTTTATTTTCGATTTAGTCTTATAATTTTCTTAAACTTCGAATAGAAAATAAAAGATCGTAAAGATAATAATCATTAAAAAAACTAATTGCAAAAAAATTAGAACCATAAAAGAATAATAACTTTTAACTAATAAATAGGAATCATAAAATAAAAATGATTAATAAAATAAAATAAAATAAGATATATAAAATAGGAATCATATATTGATTTTATGATACTGCAAATGATTCTTGATTAGTATTGTGTTTGACGGGCAGGGGAGGCGGCCCAAACTAATTTTTATATAAATAATAATATTTTTCTATTAGTATTATGTTTCACGGTAAAGTGGCTAAAATAATTTTTTCCTATGTTATAATATATTTTTTTTGTTAAAACGGGACCACGGTTCAAAATATTTTTATCCAATTATAATCTTTAATTTTATCATAATTAGAATAATTTTTATTAATATTGTGTTTGACCTTAAGGAGAGACTCAAGCTAATATTTAAATTATGATATTTTGTTATTAGTATTGTATTTGACAAGAGAGCGGATCAAACTAATTTTGATCTAAATTATAGTGTAATATTTAATTTTATCGTATAAATAATAATTATGGATTAATATTGTGTTTGACGGGAGGGCGGCTCGAACTAATTTTATTATTAGTATTGTGTTTGACAGGATGACCATTTAAACAACTTTTTATACTAATTATAATATTTTTTTATTAGTGATATATTTAACCAGAAGATGACTTAAAATAATATTTTTACTATTATAATATTAATTCGTATCAAAATTTATAACGCCGCCGCGAAGCGCGGCTTTATTCGCTATTTACTTTATAAAGTTGCATGTAATACGACTTCACAAAAAACTAAAGGAAAAAAAGAAAGAAAAAAAAGACTAACGTAAAGGTTCGGGCGAAGAGAACATGTCGAGGGTACTCTTTTCCCGACTGGGCCTTGGAGTGTCAAATTGTTTATGGGCCTGTTCAGCACGTCCAAATCCATCGCTTCAAACCTTTTTAAGTGGGATTCAAAACTTTTGTTATCTTTATTTTAATTTTTTAAAGAACTTTTTTATCTTTATCTTGGCATAGTGCTCGAACTTGCTCAAAATAAGAATTTCCTCTCAAATATAAACAAAAGACAAAACATAATATCATACTAATTGTGGTGGTATCATACTAAATCATGGTGGTATATTTTCATGTTTTCCATATAGACTGAAATAGACTAAATCAAATTTTCATTTGCAAATTGTTGCTCAACTTGCTAAAGGCAGTAAAATAATCAATTAGAAGACAATCACGTAATTCTTTGATTATCAAGTTGACATTGATCACCACCTGTCATACATCAATATATGACAAAAGTTAGACAAAAATTATTCAAGGGTATTTGTTCAAAATTAAAGTTAACCATAACAAATATTATAATTTTATAAAAATTTACTTCCTCCTGTCCTTATTATAAGGCACCGAAACTTTTTACACACAATTCTAGATGCTTTGACCACCTACTTAAGATTATTTTTTTTAAAAATTCCTTTTTCTGAATTAAAATATATATCACATATTTTAATTCAGAAAAATAATATTTTAGAAAAAGTAATTTTAAGTAGGTGGTCAAAGCACCTAAAAGTGTGTGCAAAAAGTTTTGGTACCTTATGATAAGGACCAGAGGGAGTACTTTTTAAAAATATTTTTTATTTTGTCATATCTTGTATAAATAATAACTCTTTTTTCCGGATCATATTAGTTATAAAATGTGTAAAGATTTAAACCTCGCTTTATTAATCCCATAAAGGAAAAAACAGAAAAACATAAAAAGGAATTTTTGATATTTTTAGCAAATTACTCCATTTTGAATTATTTTTTTTTTTTTAACTTTTACACCCCACTTTTCAATTTCGAGTATATTGCCAATACCAGACACAATATTTTTATCCCGATCGCTGATATCTTGAAAAGCGTGCAGAGAAGTCAGAGCAAATCCTAAGAATTCGATCAACTGGACGGGAAAAAATAAGCAGCTAACTTCCATCCAATTAAATGACCGTTGGGGAAGTTGGCAGGAAATTGAAATAAATGTTACAGCACTCGCTATCCCCCAGCCCTTCAACTGCACCCATCAATGACCTCTTTTTCATTATATCTACACAATTTTAACATACAAATAATACCCACGTTTATAACCAAACTAAGTACCATCCCAATTTTTAATTTTCCTTCGCGAATTGAGCTCATCAATATTTTGCCGAGAAAAAATACACAGCATGCAGAGTTTATGATACATGTACAAGTTACATTTTGTGATCTTCGTAAATTAATATTTAGTTCTTGAAAAAGTGCATGCTGGGGTTTTTTAAGGTGAGTTTGGATTACCAAACACAAGTCAGACGCTAAGGTTTGTTTATTTATCTTTTTCTTTGTTATTGTTTGCGGTTTCTTTGGTAGATGAACAAACTTTGGCTGAGATTACTATGACCCTCTGCAATTTTATATATTATAAAGTCCTTGATAATTAAACTTTAGTAGTAGTAGTATTTAATAATTGCACAGTTGTAGTACTAATTTTGGATTTATTGGAAAAAGATTAGCTCTAGTTTAGGTGGGCATTCTACTGAAAAACAACAGAAATTGGCATATATTAGTCACTAGTTATGATCAGGCAAGTGGGAAAATTTTGCATTTTGGGTTAAGTGCACAAAAATATACATAATAATTTTGAGAAAATTTTAGTTTTTTGAGTGGGGCTGCAAATATATGATAGGTGATCAGATTTTAACCAAGCTAGCCTGTTATAGGTGAGGCAAATTTGCATAATTGCATTGTGGTAGAGAAGAGTAGATAAATTTAGGTAAATAATGGAGTAATATGAATAAAGAGGTCTGTTTGTGTAATTACTTGGAGCTTGATAAGTTATTCTGTAAAGATTTCTTTACAGGCTTGAAATTTAGGATAGTTTGGGCTACCTGGGTATTGAAGTTGAAGATGGTGGGCAGTATTGAGGTGATGACTCGCAATTCGCACTCGAATGGGACTATTAGTAGCTACAATGGCTTGGAAGAAAAGCTTGATGAATTTCGACGAGTTCTAGGTAAGGCTGATGGTGATCTGCTGAAAATTGTTGGTGTTGGAGCAGGTGCATGGGGCAGTGTCTTTGCAGCTTTGCTCCAAGATAGTTATGGTCAATTCCGGGATAAGGTACAAATCAGAATATGGAGGAGGCCCGGAAGAGCTGTTGATAGAGCTACTGCAGAACATTTGTTTGAAGTTATCAATTCGAGGGAGGATGTGTTGAGGAGGTTGATTAGGCGCTGCGCTTATTTGAAGTATGTGGAAGCAAGATTGGGGGATCGGACACTGTATGCAGATGAAATTTTGAAGGACGGATTCTGCCTGAACATGATTGATACACCTCTTTGTCCCTTAAAAGTTGTGACTAACTTGCAGGAGGCAGTTTGGGATGCTGACATTGTGGTCAATGGCTTGCCTTCAACTGAAACACGCGAGATTTTTGAAGAGATTAGCAAGTACTGGAAAGAAAGGATCAGCTCACCTGTTATCATCTCCTTGTCAAAGGGTATAGAGGCTGCCTTGGACCCTGTTCCCCATATAATTACTCCCACACAAATGATTAATTGGGCAAGTAAGTCTTCTTCTTTTTTAATTATTTACTTGGTTCTTATTCTCCAGTTTTCTATCAAGATACCTGCAGTCATCTACATACTTCTTCAAGATTTGGAAACTCTGGCACTGACTTACTTCAAGTTTAACTAATTTTTGCCACAAATTGCATATAATCCTTTTCTTTTATACTTTACATAAAAATACTATGTAGTAATGAACTGCAATTGCGTGTTAACCCCAAAATCCATCTTCCACTACTTTGTCTATTTTGATCGAAGTGTTGAAAATCTTTTACAATTAACTAATTAAGGAAATTAGAGTTTTGGTATAAGAAACTTTTACTGTGATTCATATCCCCCTCTTCTGTATTATTATGAGAAAGTTAAGTTGTTTCACTAAAATTGTATTTTGCCAGCTGGAGTACCATTAGAGAACATTCTTTATCTCGGTGGACCAAATATTGCAGCAGAAATTTATAACAAGGAGTATGCTAATGCTCGGATTTGTGGGGCTGGAAAGTGGAGAAAAGCAGTTGCAAAGTTTTTAAGGCAGCCACATTTCATTGTATGGGACAACAGCGACCTTGTCACTCATGAAGTTATGGGAGGCTTGAAGAATGTCTATGCAATAGGAGCTGGCAAGTTTAAATAATTAAGCTGTATAAATGCATATAACACAACACCTTGCACCACATTATTCAAAAAAAAAAAAAAACTTTTTAGCAAGGAAAATTTAACTGCAAATGAACATCTTTTACCTCAAACTTGAGTCTTATAGTTGATCTATTTTTCAGGAATGGTGGCAGCTTTGACCAAGGAAAGTGCTACCAGTAAATCAGTATATTTTGCTCATTGTACATCAGAGATGATTTTTATCACTCATCTGTTGACAGAAGAACCTGAGAAGCTTGCTGGCCCTTTGCTTGCTGATACTTACGTGACATTGCTAAAAGGTCGTAATGCATGGTATGGACAGATGATAGCTAAAGGGGAGCTGAGTCTTGATATGGGAGATAGCATCACAGGAAAGGGGATGATTCAGGTACTAACAAAGTACAGTATTTTGTTTGATCAAAATTTGCAGTATGCGATCTCCAATATATTTATAGCTCTAGAGCAGTATCAATTTCCTTAAAAGTTCCATTAAAAACCTATGGCCAACATTGAGAATCATAAGAGGATCACTTCAAGCCCTCCACTTAAGAGCAAAAGATTCATCAAGTCATTTGGATATAACTCTACCTTGTTAATATTTTTCTTTCTAGGGAGTATCAGCTGTAGAAGCATTCTATGAACTTCTGAGTCAGTTCAGTTTAAGCGTGCAACATCCTGAAGAAAACAAGCCTGTTGCTCCAGTCGAACTATGCCCCATCTTGAAGACGTTGTATAAAATACTTATAAAGAGGTGGAGCTTCATCGTTTTTCATATTTGTTTACATTGTTCAAGTACATACTACCAAATTTCTTCTAGTTATTTATTTAATTATGATTTCAGGGAACAACAGCCTTGTGGTATTCTTCAAGCCCTGAGAGACGAAACAATGAATGATCCTCGAGACCGCATTGAGATTGCTCAAAGCCATGCATTCTACAGGCCATCACTTCTTGGGCAGGTTGAAGGCAAAACCATCACTGCAAAGAACAACTGACAGAATCAACCAGTCATCATTCTTCTGCAACGAGATATATTATTCACTTATGCTGCAATAAATAGATTTTCTGCAATGATCGAAAAATATATGGTTGTGAACCTTCTAGACTCAAATCAAAGTTAAGGTTGTGTACATGGGGAGGGGATATTTGTGCAGTGGCATTCATATTTCATGGCCTTTAGAACATATGGATTTGGTGTAGTAGTATATAATTGTGCCATTCAAATTCAATGTATGATTTTTTTTTACTTCAGTTTTTCTATGGTTTTGCCGAGCTCTGAACACATGGGCTTCTTTACTTTTTCATCTTATATAATGTAGTATTTATTCCAATAATTCTCGAATACAAGAGAATTGAATCCAGGACACCACTGACACATTAAACCTTTATACTCGCCCTATTTTGATCCTTAAAAATGTGAACCTAATTAAATAATGTGCATCAGATGATAATTATATTCTCGGATGGAGGTTCGGTAATGCTTTCTAATGTTTTTATATTTTTTTTAAAATATTTTTAATATTTTTCCTTCTATTCAAAAGTAAAAAATTTGAAAAATAAGTTATTGAACTAAATTTTATAAAAATTTAAGATACGTATATAATGAAAAAAATCATACAAAATAAGTGAGAAGGAGTATTACAGAAGACTATAAAAATAAATCAAGAAGTTGCCGGTAAAACTTTACTATTTGGGTTTGATTGCATACATAGCGGACAGCCATTCTTACATTCATCCATCAAGGCCACACATTAATTCAACAAAACTTGAGTGCATGATTAATTCCATTTACCCCTTACAACAACGCAAAATTAAACAAACCCATGCCCTCATTAAATCTTCAATGAAACTTACCTCGACATATTTATCACAATCCTGCAAATTTTACAAGAAAAAATGGCACCAAATACAGGAAATGCAGCAAAGAAACAAGCCCTTTTCATATCATCCTTGATCGTGTTATGGTACTCATCGAATATCGGCGTTCTTCTCCTGAACAAATTTTTGTTGTCGAATTATGGATTTCGATTTCCGATATTCTTGACAATGTGTCACATGACAGCTTGTGCTGTCCTGAGTTATTTGTCCATCGTGTTCTTGAAAATCGTGCCGTTTCAGAGGATCAAATCTAAGTCTCAGTTTTTAAGGATCGCTACGCTGAGCGTTGTTTTCTGTGCCTCTGTTGTTGGGGGGAATATATCACTTAGGTATCTGCCTGTGTCGTTTAATCAGGCTGTCGGCGCCACCACGCCTTTTTTTACAGCCATGTTTGCTTATTTTATGACCTTCAAGAGGGAAGCTTGGGTTACTTATGTTGCTCTTATACCAGTTGTTGCTGGTGTTGTCATTGCAAGCGGGGTATGTTTTTCTCGGATTCAAAATTATGTGATTTAATCATCGGATTTTCTAGCGAGTTACCATAGACACATACTGACAACGACTTTTTAGTTAAATCTCTAATTCCATTAATAACAAAAATCGTCACCAAGACCTATGGGCATACACCAGAAAGAGTGAAGACCCTTTAGTTATTTACATTTCCAACATGGCTGTGGGCTCGCGCATATTCATCACACATGACCTTTATTTATGAATGATAGATACTTCAAAGCTGTAAATTCAATAAACGTTCATGTATCTTATCTTCTGTTGTCTTCTGACAGCCCAGTGTCTCTAGTTACGATAAATTAATTATGAACAAATGCATATTAATGTTTCGATCGGTTGCTATCAGGGGGAGCCAAGCTTTCACTTGTATGGATTCATCATGTGCATCAGTGCAACTGCTGCCAGGGCCTTTAAGTCTGTTCTTCAGGGAATTTTGCTTTCTTCAGAAGGGTAATTTCTTATGCTTACATGTATGATATCGCCATCAACACATGCATATCTTCTAGTATAAAGTTGTATAAAGCTAGTACCCCGTCCATAAGACTCCTGCGTCAACAAAGTCCCCTCGTAGACAGCCTTACCAACTATTTATATGAATTCCCTGTGCAAAAGAAAGTCTTTTTAAACCCCTATTGTAAGAAAATATAGTAAAAATGAAGTTAATAATGCAGAAGCACAGGAGGAAACTTTCAATAATTCATTTGACAATCAATCTCCATAGCAATATCTAATTATAAGTTCATATTAACTTGTCCGCAACTTAACATTAATTGTGACACAGCCTGTTTTATTTCAATCATTATTTCAGGGAGAAGCTGAACTCAATGAATTTGATGCTTTATATGGCCCCAATTGCTGTTGTAGTTTTGTTGCCTGCAGCACTTTTCATGGAACCAGATGTGGTAGAAGTCACAGTAACACTTGGATTAAAACATACATTTATGTGGCTGCTTCTTTTTCTCAATTCAGTAATGGCTTATTCAGCCAACTTAACCAACTTCTTGGTGACCAAGCATACGAGTGCTCTAACACTCCAGGTATTATCCCTCTCACACACTAGCAATTTAATCACACTGCACGATCCACTGTAAAATTTAAGCTTGCATGTGATGTGTTCGTTTGAGTCCATCTCGGCTGAATGCCTGAATGTGTGAGTTGTCAGGTACTGGGCAATGCAAAAGGCGCAGTAGCTGTTGTTATCTCTATACTGTTGTTCCGAAATCCTGTCACCTTTCAGGGAATAGCTGGTTATTCAATGACTGTTATGGGAGTGGTTGCTTATGGAGAAGCTAAAAGAAGATACAAATAATCCTCAGTCCATGCACCGGCATTCTTCTGTACAAACATATTTTCCTTGCCCTAATATAGTAGGCTTTAGTGAGTTAGATTCTGGTTCTGGTGCTTCCAGATATCTTTGGGACAAGACAATTAGTTTCATGTGATGTCCTGTATATTATACCAAAGTCTTGCATCCAGTTGTAGGAGCTAATCTTGTAATATTCAACTTCTCTTTCACTCTGCACAGATCAAATGGGCTTTATTATTTTATACCTACATTCACCTATACCACTGATTTTTACCTGTATAATGACTTATTTCAAGAAAATAAAAAATCTTTTAAACACGTTTCTTATTTGCATAAATAAATAGTTATTTTCAGGAAAAAACACATACTTATGTAATTTTCTCTAGAAATTAATCACTTATTTTGAAAAATAGAATAAGTCAGACGAACTGTCACCAATAATAAGTTCCTATGTTCCCATCTATGTAGGAACTAGGAGGTGTCGCATTTTCAGGAGAATAAAACTCGTTCAGCCATACAGAAAGCCTGAATTGGCATAAAACAATTATAAATAAAGAAAAGGTAGACATGTATACAAATTTAGCCTCTACACAGTGCTCATGAACTACAAAACCAGCTTATAAGAAAACCACCTCAAGTTCGTAGAACAAAAGTACTTTGCAACTTTGCTCAATACTTGCTGAACAGTGGATCTATCCAAAGAAAACATACAGTGGTTTGGTCAAGTTAACATTAAAAGATTAGTTCGTACGGTCCAGTATTTGATATTGTGGTAGACCCGTGTTATTTTTTCCCAGAAGAAGAGTACTTATTTCTCTTCATATCATACAGCTTCTGGTCCCGTGGCGAGCCGATCATAACCATCATGGTGCTTGGGAACTCTTCTTTCAACAGGAATGCACTTCAAAACAACTGCAATAGGCATGCCTACAAATCCAATTAGGATGCTCAGTAACCACAACTGCCAACTCAGCGGCACAGTGCTTGCGAAGGCCCCTAGGAACTCGACTATTATAACTTGAAATATCACTGTGGCCAACATGACACCAATAAATATCCAGCTACTGAACATGCCACGGAAAATATTGATCTTTTCAATATCTCGGCTGTTTATCTCGTTAAAGACCTGAAAATAAAAATAGTGAGCAAGATATTATTATTATTTAGCTGCGAGTGATTTTCTCTATCATGTACTCTATTAAGGAAGTAAAAAGAGAAAAAAGAATCATGAAACAATCATTCTGCCCTCAAAAATTCAACTGACCAAACTAGAGCATAATGCCAGTTCCAGAAGACAACTTAAAGCATTTCCTACTACAATCACACATGATATTTGGATTGCACCCACAAATTATGTTTGTACTTAAGAACCTTGATGCTACATGAGATACTCCAGAGGACCCCTTTGTGGATCAAGATGACCCAAAATAAAGTTATGTTCCAGAAATGTGTTTGTGGGTTTACATGCATTTGCTAAAAACTAAGGCGAAGATACATCTCTTTAACCACAAGTTCTGCTTGTAATATATTTCTATAACTGGCTTAGTACCCTAGCACATGAGTTGGCCCAGGCCATTTTGGACAGGAATGAGTAATCTGTATATAGGTTATGTTGAGGCTTAATGTAAATGTGATGCAGGACAGAACTCCAAAACAATTAAAACTAGAACAAGATAAGCTTCGAAGGATTATCCACCCAAGAAAGGAGAGATAGGGACACAACGTAAATTATAAATACTGCAACTGTAACCACAGGCCTACAGACTATGGGGCTTATAACAAATAAACTAATAACTAAAGCGTACGTAACTATTAAATAAAATAATATTCTGGATATTTAATATACTTGTTTATTTCCAATTTGGTCCCTTATCATAATCTGCTCAAAACATAAAGTTACACCGCTTAAAAAACATGGTGCTAAACTAGGGCTAAGGAGGTAATATAGCCTTAAATGATTACAGACCAAAATTCAGATGAGTACCTGGAACTATTGACAACTATAGGTGGCCACATAGCAAAGATGGTGCTAAACTAGGAATAAGGAGGTAATATAGCCTTAAATGATTATAAAAACTGCCAGCAAAATATAAATTCAAATCCCGAACAGTACCTGGCAGAATACAAAGGTATTAAATATGAAGGTATTGACAATAATGGTAGCATCTGAACCATTGAGTCCCAGAATTTGCTTCCCTGCAAAATTGAACACGAACAGAACGACCATTTGGTAAATACTCTGACCTGCTATATTCCTCCACATTGCTCTGGTTATAAAACTCACACCCCTCCCCACTGGGGGCCTATTCATCAATCCTTCATGTGCTGGTTCGGTAGCCAGTGCCAATGCACCTAATGTGTCCATAATCAGATTGACCCAAAGCAACTGCACAGCAGTGAGGGGAGCAGATCCTGAAAATGAAATGTAAAATTTACCACTAAAATGAATACTCAATCAGTTAATTGTTAAAATAAAGGAAATAAATAGTTTAAGCTCAAAGGAGAAACGGACCAGAGATGCATGCTGAAATGAAATTGATCATAAGAGCAACAATATTAACAGTAAGCTGAAACTGAACAAACTTTTGGATGTTAATGTATACAGCACGCCCCCATTTGGCAACATTTACTATTGTTGAAAAGTTGTCATCCAATATAATGACATCAGCATTTTCTTTGGCAACCTGCATGTTCAAATCGTGAGAGCTTAAGGATTAGAAGTGATGAAAAGCATGCTAAATCAAAATATCAATACTTACTACTAAATGTCTACTAACAAGGCTTAGGTTCTTATAATACTAAAACGGACTGAGAGTAGATGTTAGACTGGGGAAAAGGTAAACAGTATCATTCTATATAAGCAGAGAAAAGAATTCTCATAGTAGATGACATAATCAGACCTCTGTTCCAGCTATACCCATTGCAAGTCCAATGTCTGCTTCGTGCAAAGCAGGAGCATCATTTGTTCCATCACCAGTTACAGCAACCACCTCTTTATGGATGCTCCTTAAATTGGTTACCAGCTTGTGCTTGTCCAAAGGCAAAGATCGAGCCATTACCTATAAACAAGCATATTCAAATCAACTGCATCTTCGCATAGATAACAAATACTATTGCGGTTAATTAACCACCTGAATATGTGGTACTATCGCCATCAATTCATCTGGACTTTTGTTGCGAAAATCTGGTCCTTCAATGGCCAAACCACCTTCAGTGAGTATTCCACATTCTTTTGCAATGGCCTTCGCTGTGTTAATGTTGTCACCAGTGACCATACGCACAGTTATTCCAGCAGCTAAACAAGTTCGAACAGCATCCTTGACCCCTGGGCGTACAGGATCTTTAATACCAACTACTGCAATCAATGTATAACTACTATCAGGCAAACCGATCCCATCACAATTGTTGTCAGTATCCTTAAATGCCAAACAGATTGTTCTTAAAGCATCACAGGCAAAACCATTGATGACATCTGTGATGTTTTGTACGAATTCCTCCGACAGGTCAACTGTTTCCCCGTTGTAATCAATTACCTTATCACACATTCCTAATACAATCTCTGATGCGCCTTTGCAGAAAGCTCTAGTTCTACCATCTGGAAGAGCCACAAGAACAGACATCGTCTTTTTAACAGAATTGAAGGGTTCGACTTTTAGCATCTTGATTTCTCGACGCTGTGCATCAAAATCACCACCCAGTAGCAATCCGTATTCTACAAGTGCTGATTCTGTTGGTGTACCTAGTACAGAAGTTTTTCCATCTTTATTTTGACAACCTCTGAAGCAGTATTCTGAAATATAGCCTGCAAGAGAAAGGGTAATACATTTTCTGATACATCAGAATGATTAGTATTATGATTTTCACCATCTTTCATCTCTTCAGGTTTCCCACATACCCATATCTTATCAACTACCATATGGTTTGTAGTTAGTGTTCCTGTTTTATCTGTGCATATGCAAGTAGCAGAACCCATTGTCTCACATGCGGAAAGATGCCTCACAAGTGCCTTGTCATTCATTAACTTCTTCATTGCAAAAGCAAGGCTCAATGTCACTGCCAGAGGTAGTCCTTCTGGAACAGCAACAACAATTATGGTCACTGCAGTAGCAAAGTAATTCAAAAGCTTCATAGCATCAACTGAAGTCCAACTGGTGAACTCATGGTGAATTGCTTTCTCCACCAAGAATCTTACTGTCAGAACAGAGAATGTCAGCACAGCAAAAATCAAGCCAATCTTGCCTATGATTGTAGCAACACCATTCAGCTTCACCTGTAGTGGAGTCTCATCTTCACCTCCTTCACTCAATGTTTCCATCAACTTGCCCCATTCAGTTCGCATACCAACAGTGGTCACCAGCATCTTACCTGAACCATCTTGCACCTTGGTCCCTGCAAGTAGAAAAGGATTTTTCTCATTTATATTCACTGGCTCACTCTCCCCAGACAAGCTTGACTCGTCAATTAACAAGCTGTATCCTGATATAAACAATCCATCAGCTGGAACTTGATCTCCAATCGATAAGTGGACAACATCCCCAACAACCAGGTCAAATATGGACACCTTTTGTCTAGTTCCATCTCTTGTTACATGAACAGATATTTTCTTCTTCTCCTTGTCCAGATCTTTAAACTGCAAGGATTGATTATAATCACTAATTGCAGTCACCATGACTACCAGAAAAATACTAAGTATGATTCCTAACCCATCATATATGCCTTTTGGCAACCCTTCAGTGGCAAGTCCTACACCTATAGAAACCACAGCACAAACAATAAGGATAATAAGGGTCAAATCATGTAAAGCCTCCCAGACAAACAGCCAAAAACTTTTAGATGGTTTTTCAGTATATCTGTTGACGCCCAAGAACTTTTGCCGTTTAGGCAAGTCAGTTGTCTCTACTCCCTCATCCAGTGAGACATTTAATTCAGCTGCCACTCCACTTACTCCCTGGTGCTCTTCCAAGACTTTATTGTTACGGCTTCTGATAATCTTTGCAATCTTATCAGGATTAATATTATAACCTGCATCTATAGCCTCTTTGGAGGGCTTTAAGGCTGCAAAAGAAAAAAAAACTAATAAACAAAAAGGATACACATAAGTACTTATGTGGCATCCAAGACCATAAATCATCTTACAGTTCTACCCTAATACAAGTATATATAAATTAAACACTTACCTTCGATAAACTTGTATGCTGCCTTAATTGTTGTAACAACAAGTCGCAGATCTTCCTGGTATATATTGATATTAAAAAAAAAAAAAAATCAGACTTATATCCATAACAAAATTGTAAGGATGGTTCTAAAGAAATCTATAATAATGTTATTAACATAACTATATTTGATCAAATTCTGTCAAAACCTAGTTACCATTTTTTATGAATATAGAGAAACTAAAAGAATGAAAGTTGAAGTCAATTTCCATACATTTAAAAAAAATGTCCACCAGAGTTTCTAGCACATATGAGCTTCTGCAAAAGCTTTCCATAAAAGACCTAAAGTCAATAACCACCATAATCTACCTAAAATTAATCACCTCCCAAATTTAATCTCAACAGCATTTTGCATAATTTTCCCTGGTGTTAAATGTAATTCAAAATTAACCAACAACATTTTCATTTTCAATTCCAGGAGACAACTACATATTATATTCGTTTAATTGTCTCATAATCATCAAGGGATACTCCCATCCACACTAAGTAAACTCTAATGCAAATTGAGAGAGCTGTAAGACCATTTGATTGAGAGACTAATAATAATTGTAAGCTTAGTATTTGATCAATCTCAATGAATGTTATTAGCTCTGTAGGGCAAGTTGCCCTAAAGAGCTAATAACATCATAGATGTTTTTCGAGATTTAGAACTCCTCGAATACCAGAAACATATAAGCATGATACCCTATAATTCATATAATATCCGAGGGAAAATGATTGTTTGGATCTGAGCAACACATCCATGGTGACATGAATACCATCAAATTAAATTGATTAAGTGGGTTGTTTTAGGATCAATCCTGGCCAAAAACGTTTTCAGGCTTATGTTTAAGCAATACATAGATAGTTAAGTACTTCATTCCAGGTTATGACCACTTCTTTGCCTTCCAGAACATTGGTGAACATACAGCATACAACATACTCACCCGGCAAGGCAGAGCCTAGCCGAGATAATAGTGAAGCCCAGTACCAATATTCCCAGTTCCATTTCATAGCTTAATTAATTAAATTTTAAACTAATTGCTATGTTTCGCTGGACCACTAAAAATTATAAATACAATATAATATTTAAATATTATTATCATTTATTCATAAATAAATTATAGTAGCAGTTAAAATAGCCACAAAAATTTAAGAACTGTACCTAGGGTTTCACTTAAGAACTACGCGTATTTTTCACAAAATATCAAATCAATACAATAACATAATATTATCTGTATTTGTACCAATATTTTAATATATCGGCCTTTTAACACCACACACCAGTACCTGAATCTTTTGAACCTTGAGCTTCTGCTCGTTGCGTTTCGCCAGATCGACAATGTGACGGAATCGACGGCGGCGATTCTTCACTATCCCGACGGCGTTTCTCCACCGGAGCTGCGCTTCCTCCGGCGCATGCTTCGCCGGAATATCAAAGTCCTTGAGATAATTCTCCATCTTTGTTACTTAATACTCAAATTTCTCCTGGTATGAGCAGCTATGGTGCTATAGAGACATGGATTTATATGTATTTATGTAAGTAGAGGTGGTGAAGCAGAGCAGAAGAGAGCAAATATATTGAACGCCGTGTTTGTGGTTATTTAAACCGTAAAAGTCGGGGGCAGTGGCCAGTGTGTGTTTGTTGATTTGACGTGTCCTGATCTCCCAATATTCAACGTTCATAAATTATCATTATTTTTTAGATGTAAAGTATCAGCCAGGACTTTTCTCTGTGTTTTTATTAGGTTGTTTTTATTAAGTTTACTTTTTCTCTGTTATTTCGAATTTAACTCAACTCATAAAATTAGGTCGGAATGATATATTTTATACATATTAATTCTGTAAATAGAAACAAAATTCTAATTAAATTAATTTAACTAATTTAGTGATTTTTAATTAATAAAAATCAAATTCAATCGCAGTATAATGTATATTCCTTAATTCATCATGAAACTCACACTCAAATTATTCGACAAAAATTATCGAATAATAAATATCTAATAAAATTAAGATGTCAATGTGAATATTTTAAACTAAAATTTTTGACTCATTTTACCTTCCTATGTACTACTAGTATGATTGTATGTCAATAAACTGGATTCGAAAAAAAAAACAGCGTAATCTTTGACATATGCTATATGCATCCCCTATTCCCCTGTTTCTGTCATGATATTTTCAAACTTTACATTTATATTGCAGTTTTAATTTCTAGCCTGTCAAGAAACTTCTGTCAGCAGCAGTACATGATTTCATGTTCAAATTAATCTGCATTCTCAAAGTTTAAAATCTAATCGAGATCTAAAGTTCCTTTATATGAACTTTTAAACAAATATTTTAAATTAATTCTGAGTGGAGCACTGGAATGTATAAAACGGAAAAGATGATGAAAAGGAAGATACGATTAAACTGTTCGAGAAAAGCAAAATGAATATATAAAGAGCACGATGGTAGATGCGAGGGAAAAGGGGCTTCCGATATATATTTATCTGTCGATTTTCTAGTATTTACTCCTTTTTCATCGCCGCCACCTTTTTTATTTTATTGATGCTTTCCTTTTCAATTCATTATTCTGTATAGTACTATTATTCTGCACCAAGCAAGTCTCCTGTGCACGGTAGTCAACCAACGACCACCACCCCACAGGCACACGCACATCCAGTATGCATCCAATATTCGAATTCAAAGTTTCCTCCTTTGAGAGGTGCCCCTTGATGGACCATATAATCTAGAGGTAATTGCATATCGCACCCCCCAGTATTATCAAAAAATGATAGAATACCTATATTTTGAGAAATTCAACTCGCACTTCTTATCTTTAGTATTCAAGCCCGAGATGCATCCCCTGCCGTTAACTCATTGCACTGCGTTAAGTCACTATACATATAATTGCAATTCGGACCCCCTAAGTTACGTTCAAAAACGATGTTGTGCCCATATTTTTGGAAACCCAAATCGCACCACCTATCATTACATCTCAGAAACGATACGCACACCCTCCGTTGAATTTCATTAACTTCCGTTAAAATACACATCCGTCTCAATTTATATGTCCGTTTTGCTTTTTGAGGAGTCAAACTGACTAATTTTTGACCAACTATTTGAAAATATGTATTTATTATTTTAAAAAATAGAAAATTACATATTAAAATAGACTAGATTTAATTTTTATTGATATTTTTTTGATCAATTTTTTCAAACAAAATAATTAAAATTTATATATTTTAATCAATATAAAATTTATGTATTATTCATAATATATATCACATAATATTTATTTTTATATTTAAAATAGTGTATATTTTAAGTACTTAATACATATGTCACTAAAAATTTAAAATCATTCAATATGTAAAATCATTTTGACTTGGGGATGGGGATAAGTTAATTAAGCAAAAATTTTAAAAAAAAACATCAAAAAGTAAATCTAATCTATTTGTTTTCGCAAATAATAGAAGGTCCGAATTTCGCAAATAATGATTTTAAATTTTTAGTGACATGTGATTAAGTACTTAAAATATACACTATTTTATATATAAAAAATAAATATTATGTGATATTTATTATAAATAATACATAAATTTATATATTGATTAAAATATATAAATTTTAATTATTTTGTTTGGAAAATTGAACAAAAAAATTTAAAAAATATCAATAAAAATAAATCCAATCTATTTTTAATATGTAACTTTCTATTTTCTAAAATAATAAATACATATTTTCAAATAGTTGGTCAAAATTAGTCAATTGACTCCTCAAAAAACAAAAGGAACATATAAATTGAGACGGGGGTGTGTTTTAACGAAAGTTAACGAAATTCAACAGAGGGTGTGCGTATCGTTTCTGAGATGTAGAAAGATAGGTGGTGCAATTAGAGTTTCCAAAAATATGGGCATAATATCGTTTTTGAACGTAAGTTAGGGGGTCCGAATTGCAATTACGGAGTGCAAAGAGTTAACGGAAGTTAACGGCAGGGGGTGCATCTCGGGCTTGAACACTAAAGATAAAGATAAGGGGTGCGAGTTGAGTTTCTCAAAGTATAGGTACTCTATCGTTTTTGAACGATACTTAGGAGGTGTGATATGCAATTACCTCTATAATTTATGTTAGACTATGAACTAATTTATATTAACTGTTCTGTGTGTTTTTTAGAATAAATCTTGATACACATCCTTAAACACTACAAACTCACTACCTAAATTATAAGACTAGTATATACTATATTGCACTATAAATAACTGTTTTTCTTTTTATTTTCTTAAAATGGACCCGCCAGTGACATTCTTTTAATACTAGTAGTGTATTTGTAGTGTATAAGGATGTGTGCCAAGACTTACTCGTGTTTTTTATTATATATGTTAAACATAATTTTGTTTTACAAATACATATATAACTATACTTGTATATTAGTTAAAAAATAATTAATACATGTGTTTTAAACTCAAAAAAAAATTACAAATAAAGAATTACGAGGGATACATTTTAATGGATTTTAAACAATCTCAATTAAATATCATCGAATTAAAGCATAATTAAAAAACCCCATTAAACACCTCAAAATTTTAATGAATTTCAAATAATCACAATTGAATACCCTCGAATTTCATAAATGAAGAATAATCCTTTAAAATCTGAATCCAATACCATCTTCAATCATAATTTTATAAATAAAGCAATTTCATCTTCATTTTCACATTTTTCACTTTATATCTTTATTCCATCTCCAACCATTACTTCATTTTATAAATAAAGCAATTTGTGCTTTATCTTCAAGTAACTTTATATATATAGTAGGATAGTGCATGACTTTATATATAAAGATAGAGTAATGGATGATTGGAGATGGATTACTCTATTTATAAAGTTAAAAGTGAAGAAATATGAAATTTAGAGTGATGGTTAGAGATGCCCTAAGTTAACGTTAAGTCAGAGGTCACAAGTCACAATTTAATATGAGCCAAACCGCCTCACAATCAATGTCAAAGTTTTGTCCAACAATAGTACATTGTGCATGTAGAAGCAACATGAGCACATTAATCTAATCCTCTAAATTGCCTAAGAATCAGTCTCTTGGCCTTGAGCTATATAAGCTTTCAATTTCTCCAGCCAGTTCTCATACTGATTTTGTTCCTTCTTATGTAGGTGCAGGAGGAGGAAGTTGGTGAGGCTTTTTCCAATCCCCTTTGTCACTAAATATTGCTTGAGTTCATCCTGCAACTGGGGATCCAAAGTACTGCAAAAAGAAAGGTAATTTCTATTAACCACGATTTGAAGTACCAAGAGCGAAGAACATATGCTATAATTTGGAAGTAAAGCCCAATACTGATTTTCTACCCGTATTTCTTCCAAAGTTGCAAGTTATCTAGTTTTCAAATGACTAATGTACAAGCCTCGTGTTACCAACACAACCCTCCACTATTCCAACTCAGTGTTGACCTTTTTCTCTTCTCAATTTTCAGCTGTCATAGCAATGCCGTAAGCAAATAACTTACACCCAAGAGATACTCCTCGGTCTCAACTTTCGCAATCTTGCTCGCATGCACATATCTAGTATTGTCCTAACATGTTCATGGTTCCCTACTACCCTCAATGCTCAAATTAAAATTAGCTTAATACCCAAAACTATACACATATACATACATACTTTTCATAACTCATATGCGTGCGTGTGTGTTAAGTTCTGTGGAGACAACAATTTATAAAATACCTTGAGAATTATGTAATTTTTGCAAGTAAAATATTGCAAAATGTATTTTTCTACAAAACATGTTTTACAAGTTAAAAAACATGTTCTGCTCATAGAATATAACATGTTGAGTGAAAGAATAAATTTTTCAATATTTTAATTGAAAAACTTACATGGTCTCTGCGGTCTCCATAGAACTTTTATCTATATATATCAATTTCGCTCTATATCTCTGTGGAGTGTGTAGCTAATAAAAACTTGGGATATATATGACTACTGTTTGAGATACCATTACAAAAAGAATTAATTGAGTACAAAAACAAAATATTATTTACTTCTAATCATATAGCCTCATGACACTTATTTTTTTATATTATTCCATATCATAAGATGCATATACTCATATCTTGGTAATTTCCTGTACCATCAAATTTGTATAAGTTCAAGAAAACTCATCAACACCTCTCTAAGATAAAGGAAAATGATAATCCATACAATATAAAATTGTTTCAAGCAGTCAGCAGTCATCACTCATGTAATCTCTGTATATTTAAAAAAAGAACATAATTGAATGGGAGGATGGAAGATAAAACAACAGAATATGCCTTCACTAACTTCAGTTTCACGGATTCATTTAATGAGCTAATAAGGACTAAATGTAAGAGAGACAAAACAAAGTCAGTCTGTGTCCTTTTTAACAAAAAAAGCTTACCTAAATAAGGGACCTCTATAAAGTGAAGACCCCAAACTGCTTGTTGACGGGAGATAGTGAGCATGACGGATATTAAACTCAATGCCATCTTCACCTTTACTGAAAACTCCACAGTCAAATTGCAATATAGAGCTTAATCCAGGCTTTTTAATGCATACCTTCATCAAAGCTTCCCTGGGAAGCCTATCATCGTCTTCAATGGTTTCTTCACCAAGCAAAGCAGTAGTAACAGCAAGTTCCTCACCTGAATTGCACGTCTTTCTCAAAACCACATCTTCAGAACGAGGAGAATCCCAGTCCACCACAAAATCTCCCAATGGTTCAGTTTTATCATTCTGCATTCATGTCCAAATTTTAGAACATTCAGAATTTTAGCAAAGTAAAAATCAGTAATATATAGACCCAGCAATTTTGTACACGACAAGAAACTTAGTGTCTGTTTTTATATTTTTGAGTACACGACAATACGACATAAAAGTACACCACACAGAAGTACACTGCATAAACTAATTTAAATATTTTAAGTTATAATAGCTATATGTATTTTCTTTGTATAAATATACATATTTTTACAATATTATATGTAAATATAATGTAAACATGTATATTAATGTAAATTAATAAAAATATACATTATATTTTTGTTATTATATAGTGACACGCGATAACACGACACATAAAGTACATGACATGAAGGTACACAAACTCTAAATAGGTCGTGCTTGGGCTTAACGTTCAGTACCCAAAAACACTAAAGTACCCGACATACACGAATTGCCAGGTCCGGTAATAAGCATATACTAATACCAATGCATAACAAAATGGTATAGAAATTGATAGTGTCCACTTAAGATAACTTTAAAGTGGCATGGGCAAAAAACCTCAATGGTATTGATAAAGATATATTCAAATTCCGGATTTTCCATTGTCGACCAAGATTAAGAACATTAGCGCACATGTACATTGATCCATGTTTATATAATTCTAAAACACATAATTTTTTAAGATTAATACCTAATTATGCCAGCACTAAAGTCTATCTATATAGTGATGAATGAGAATAAGATGATAACTTGTGTGACTTCTCATTTTGCTTTCAACAAGCCTTTTGACTTCTTTTTTTTTATATGTAATCTGACTTCGTTTTACTTATTAACGAGTACAATGCAGTCAAAAGGCTTGAAGACGGAAACACCACAAACACATCACAAGTTTAATAAGAATACATTCAATCAATAAGCATAAAAGAACACATAGATGACCATATATCAATGTGTGTTTGTGCACAAGTTTAAATTTCATAATCCTCACATTCTTTCTCATGTTAGCAAATTTCATCTCATACTCTCTTAATTCTAAACTTAGAGCATCTCCAATAAACTCTTTATTTGAGCTCTTATATTAAAAAATAAAAAGCCATGTCAAATTTTGAGCTCCAAGAGACTCTTAGAGGCTCTTTAAAGCTTAAGAGGCTCTTCTCTCTCCTCAATTGTAGGAGCCACTAGATAGCTCTAACTAACTAATATTTATTATAAGTTTGTTCCACTTACTCTCTTTCTTTCCACTTTCTTTTGTCTCTTTTATGAATTCAATGTACTTTTAATAATATAAAAATAAATAAAGAGTGGATATAAAGAAAACATTGTTGGAGTACATGTACACTAAATTGCTAAGAGCTAAAATTTATATTATATTTAAGAGTGATTCTAAGAGTCTATTGAGATGCTCTTAACAAGTTTAAACTTCATAATCCTCACATTCTTTCTTATGTTAGCAAAATTCCTTTGTACTCTTTTAATTCTTAATTAAATATATCTAAACATTACTTAAAGAAAATATGTTGAGACTTGAATTCGAGAGAAAAAGTACATGATCTAATCTGTGAACTTAGAAATTCAGGACTTAATTTTAAAAAAAAATAAAATATCAAAGGAGTATTTTTATTTCTGAACGTGTCCTCTGGTCTAGTATGACATTGCATCTTTCAAACCAAATCCGGGAAAAATAGTAGAGTACCTAACCCGGGGACCAGGCATAGGAAATACTGAAGAAACTACTGAGGTCTGAATATATATATACATGTCTGAATAATTGCCCCCACCCCCGCCGCCCCCGCCCCTGCTAATTCCAATACTCATCAGTAACCAACTCCATCGCTTTCTGCAAAGCAAATTCCTATATGTATATATCGATGAAAACCAAGCTACTAGTCAAATCAAAGTCAGGTGTCAGCTCCTCCTCGACTATAAAACCTAAAACTTAATGTACCTTCTGTCCGCGTAAATAACTTTATAACCCACAATTCACCCATGTTTTCTGCAATCGAACAATCAAACAATTAACATATTCGCTGTT